>NW_020290364.1:0-8780 GCF_003184535.1 Aspergillus eucalypticola CBS 122712
GTTCAAGGCCATTCAACTGAGTACCGTACTCTTCGTCCAAAGGGTCGAACTCGTCCCAAACTATATCGGGGTATTCGTCCTCTAGAGCTGGCTCATTACTATCGTCGACTCCCGTGGGCCAATCGAATGGTTCGGATAGTCGGTGGATTTCTTGCGGTTCTGTTGGTGCTGTTGGCTCATCCGTGTCGGCCTGTTGCCTCAACCGGTTCTGGTACGTTCTGCTTACTGGCACTAGCAGTCGTCCTTGTTGTGTGGCGCGTAGCTCCTTGCTACTTCGTATCTGTACTGCGGATTTGATCCAACCTCCTGCTGGTCTAACCCCAGTGGTATCGTAGGCTCCTCTGGCCTCTTCATTTGGTTCTGACCGATCTTCGTCTGTGGCCCTCAGCTGCTTCTGAGGCTGTTGCCGTTTCTGCTTGCAGTCCTTCGACTGGTGACCTGCCTTGCCGCAGTTAAAGCATAAGCGGTCCTTTTTGCGCCTTTCGAGCTCCTCCTTGGAGACTCCATTTCGTCGAGTCTGATGCTGCGTTGCATCCAGCTCCATTGGTTTTGGTCCGTAGGGATCCTCGTATCCCAGGCTTCTAGGCTGTGCTGGCCGTCTATCATTGGCTCGGTAGCCCTGTTGGTTGTTTCGTCGAGGCATAGACCCACTGGTCCATCGGCCTTCCTTTCGTTTTGTGTTGTACTCGTACAATTTATTGTCGATCTTGACCGCCGCTGCGATCATTTGCTGCAATGTGTCCGGTCGTTCTTGCCAGATGAGTTTTTCTTGGATCTCCATCTTGAGTCCTTCTTCAAATCGTGCGACGTAGGCGTCTTCATCCCAGTCCAAGTGACTGATGACTTGCAAGAATTCGGAGGCATACTTGGATGCCGATCCCGTCTGCTTGAGTCGCCATAGTTTTCGTTCAGCGTTTCGTGCTGCGTCGATGTCTCCGAATGTCTGTTCGAGGTGTTCCTTGAACCTGGCATAGCTAGAGAAGATTCGTTTGGTATCGTCGTCCTGATCCTTTGCCGGCTTTTCCTGATAATCGCGGATGAACGGCTCGAACCAATTGAACGCCGTTCCGGTTAGATAGGTGGACGCGAAGAAGATTTTGTCAACCTCATTCTTGAGCTTTTCTTTGTTCATGTTGAGGTACAAGTCTAACTGGGTCAAGAAAGCCCTAAGCTTTGATCGATTGCCGTCGAACGGTTCCGGTGGTCTGACTTTGACAGACTTGACTGCCAATCGACCTTCGAGTAACTGGTTCCGTTGCTCCAGGGCAGTGATGCTTTCTTGCAACTGACTAACCATACCCATCAATTCCTGCGTCGTCGGGCCTTGCTGTTGCCCTCCTCCTTGGGCACTGGAGCCCTGCTGCGGAGTGCGCGGTGAACTTGAAGTAGTCGACATGATGGATGGTTATAACTGGTGAACACTCGTACTGACTGGTGCTCAATGTGTCAAACCCTAGGATCGCTTCTCTGTCCCGGTTAGCTTAGCTTCACTGGTATACGTACCGTCGAACTGGGTCGAGGAAGTATCAGGCTGATGACTATCTAAGGACAACTGGTCTTGGACACGAGAAGAGAAGTAAGGCCAGATAGTGCCGCGCAGCTATCCGTAAGTAAGTGCGGACGAGTGTTCTATCGCTAAGCTTCCAAATGTATGGTTACTTAAAGACAGTGTTATTGAGCACGAAGAACAGAACTAACTAAGTACATGAAGGAGTGTCCTTATATATCCTATCCTCCGTATACCATATCATATACCATTAGGTCTGTCGTATACCGCCATGGTAGTTGTAGACCGGGATGGTATACCATATACCATAGATCCGTGTGTATACCGTGATCACGTGATGCGTGGCCGTTCTGGGCGTCGTAAAGGTAATCGGGAATTGTACTAAATAACAACTTGGCTTTGCCCGAGCGCTGCCCTTATCGGCGCTTTCTGCCTGGCGAGTCCGCCTTACTAGTAGATTAACTAGCAGGGGTCCGTAACACTAAGCTATTTTATTTTAATATAATTATTTTTTAATATTTTAAAAATTATAAACTGAGTCTTTATTTATAAAAGAAGTTAGAATTTCTTAAAAACTGGATAATAAAAGTAAAATAGTAATATAAGATTATAAATTATAAATTATATAATAAAAAGTAATAATAATAAAATTAATAGATCTGGAAGAATCTAGAACACTACAGGAAGAAATAATTTGTTATTAATATTAAATAATGATTAATAAAGAAATTAATAAATAGAAAAATAATATATATTTTAAAGTATAAGAGTCTTATGTTTCTATAATATCTAATAATAATTAATATTATATTAACTATACCGGGTACCACTCTTGAAGCAGAGTATTAGTATCAGATTAATATAATTAATATAATAATTATATTCTATCCTGTAAAAAAGAGATAATTAATTTCTTAAATTTTTTATTTCTATTATTAGTCTGTATTTAATAATAATAATAATGAAGTCGATGCCCCTGCTAAGTAATAATAATATATATTAAAAAATAATACTAAGATTATTTTATAGTAAGTAATAAAGTCTATATAAATTAAGAATTTAAAAAAATAGTTGATAATCTGTTTTTTTTATTTAAATAATTCTAATCTCCCGTTCAAGAAGTAAATTATAAAGTATATAATATCAGATTCTTTTATTAAATATTTTAAGTAAAAGTATATTAATTCTCTATAACTAGTTAAAGGATTAAAATATAATATTTATAAAATATAATTATTTATACAGAAAGCTGATCTCCTAAATTATATAAAATATTATTATAAAATAATTATACAAGGCTGAGCTTAACAGAAGCTGGTATAAAAATATTAATAATATTTATATTAGATTAGAGACCTAGTCAGTTATCTATTTATATAATTATTATCTAATATTAAAATATAATAAGCCTGAATATTCTAGAGTATTATTCTATATCAGCTAATAAGCTAAAAGATGCAAAAGTATAAATTATTATAAATATATAATAAATATAGATTTCTTATTAGCTACTAGAACAGATAAGATTCTAAAAAATAATTAATTAAAATTCTAATTATTTTTTTTTAGATTATTTAATAAAGTCTGTAAAGTGAAAAAGAATCTTTACTTAATATATTAATTATTAAATATATAGTAAGATATACTGATAATTATATAATATAATTAATATAAGATTATATAAGAGGATTTATATTATAAAATTTTTTTATTAAATATAAATAACTGCTATCTCTAATATATAATTTTATATTTAAATATATATATATCTATTCTTTTAGTATACTATGGAAATATATTTCTGAAATCTACAGTAATTCCAGAGTTAAATATACTTATAATATATCTAGTATTTATAATACCAGCTTTTATTATTATAATATCTTATATCTTAGCTTTTTTTATCTTATACTGAGCAGCTAGCTTGATCCAAGTCAGTTTATTAAATTTTAAATAGTATATATTCTTAAAGGCTTTAATATTATTACTATTTATAATAATAAATTAGTTATCTAATAACTTATCGCGTGAGGAATACTACTGGCTGTTAAAATAATATATAAAAATTAAATTATTATATTTTAAATAAATAATTAATATAATATTTATTTTATATAATTATTATTTATTTTTTATTATTCCTGCTGTCTTGATAATTTTAACTATAATTAATTTATTTTTATTAGTAAGATCTGAGTTAAAGTCCTTATCTATTTTCTAGATTAATTATAAATAATATATTTTTTAATCAGTATTAATATTTAGCTGATAGCAGCCATGCCAGAAGTATATTAGTTATAAAGAAAAACCTGATCAGAAACCTGTATAATTAAATAAAAATATAATAATTTTACCAGACTCTTGAATGTAAATACCCAGACAGATATTAATATTATATAATTTATTATATTTATAAGTCTTTTATAAAAGATTTTTTTTATACTAGTCTTATTTTTATTATATTATTTACTTAGATAAGATAGATATCTTAAATGACTTTTACTTATTTAATTTTTTAAATATTATATAAATTTATTTAAATTAATCTTAAATTATTCTCTTTTTTTATTTTTAATTTTATATTCTTATATTATTTATTTATTTAGCTATTAAATTTTTACCTTAAGAGAGACATGCTTAGATAATAATATATAAGATTTTTAATTATAGTAGATAAATATTATAAGTATATTTAATATTTTTAACTATAGTATCTAATATAAAATTATTCTATTATAAAAATATTATTTATATCAGACATGATAGCTGCACTTATAAATATTATATAAAAAGAATAGAATAACTTAGTAAAAAATTAAATTATTTATTTTAAAAGATTATATTTAATTAATCTTAATAATATCAAGAACATGACTAGTCTAGGCTGTATAAATAAAAAAAATAAAATCTATAATTTTTAAAAATTATATAATTAAGAAATATTTTACTGACCAGATATAAAATATTATTTATTATATAATATTAACAAGATAGATTATCTCTGTATTTAAAAAATTAACTGATAAACAGAATTTAATATAATAAAGAGATCATGTGCAGTTTATTTAAATTATATAAATAATATATACTACTTATTATATTAATTTAATAGATTAAGACGAACCATTCAGCTTTTTTAATATAATTATTAAAATAATCTAGAATTACTTATAGATTACTTAAACTATAATTTTTAATATATTAATCTTTACTCCGGGCAGCTTAGTAAGTTAAAAAATAGAATAGCTAGACCTGAAGAAAATAAAAATAAAGATTATAATATATTTTTTTTAAATTTTTAGATAGATAAAAATACAGATAAAAAAATTATACTATTATAAAAAAAATATAAAATAAATATATAAATAAACTATTCTTTCCTCCTGGTATAAATTATCTTGATGTGTAATTAGTTATATATATTATTATATTAGTATAGAATATAATTTTATAATTATTAAAAGCTAAGCTACCTGAGATTTAAAAAATAATTAATAATATATTTTTTTATCTATTATATATAATTATTATAATATATATACTTCTTTTTCCAGCTGGGCTTGCTAATTTTATTCTAATTAATTTTAAGTAAAAATTACTCTGATTATCTTAATCTTATAAGAAAGTATATATCGTTACTCAAGACTTAAATTTATATATAATTAATATAAAAATTTTAACTTCTAGTTAAATTTTTTAAGTCTCTGTATTATTTCTAGCAGTTAATTTTTCTTAAGATAATAGCGACTTGCCAGTCTTATTATAATTTATAGAAAGTAGATAAAAGCTGTATAAAACTAATATATATTATAAATAATAAGTAAAGATATAATATACTCTCAGAAAATTAGTAAATATAGATTCTCTAAATAATAAATCTTTTAAATAATAAATCTTCTCAGGCAGTAAATCTTTCAGGCAATAAATTTTTTAGATAGTAAATCTTTTAAATAATAAATCTTCTTAGACAGTAAATCTTCTCAAGCAGTGAATCTTCTCAAGATAGTAAATTTTCTCAGGCAATGAATCTTCTCAGATAATGAATCTTCTCAGATAATGAATCTTTCAGATAATAAATCTTTTAGATAATAAATCTTTCAGATAGTAAATCTTCTCAGGCAGTGAATCTTCTCAGACAATGAATTTTCTTAAAGTAGTAAATTTTCTTAGATAATAAATTTTCTTAAGATAGTAAATTTTCTTAAATAATAAATTTTTTAAATAATAAATTTTCTCAGGCAGTGTATCTTCTTAAATAATAAATTTTCTAACTAGTAGAGATAATTATCTTATTATTTTTATTAAAATCTAATTATTTTATTTAGAGAACTATTTTACTTAAAAATATATAATTTATATTTTAATATATTTCTTAGACATATAAGCTCTTGCGACTGTGAGGAAGAATATATAATTAAAATATATATATTTATTCTATATAATTCTATAACTATAAAAATATATACAGAGTAGAAACCATATTCTATATTTTTAATATTAATAATTTTCATAATATATTAATATTTTTCTTTTTGAAAACTGAAGCCTACTTGGTAATTTAAATTTAAAATTTAATTATAATATTATTTAATATAGTAATAGTAATTTTAATTAAATTATTAAATTTTTCTTAAATTATGAAAACACTGCCCTCACAGACCTGTATTAAATATAAAAATTTCGAAGGTACACTATAAGAACATAAATTAAATTTAATATAAAAATTAATATATAAAATAATTTTTAAGAATATATCTGAATATATAATTCATATCTATATATATATATTTATTATTATAATTAAAAGATACTTTATTATTTCTTAAAGACTGTATAAAATACTCCCGCTATTATAGAAAAGTATATAAACAAAGACTTATATTTTTTATATATATTCTAGATATTTTTATAATTAAGAAAAGTTATACTGAGAAAAAGTTAATAGCAAGCTAGATTTAATTTATAAAAATTAAAATTAATATAATAATTTATATATAATATTTTTATTTATAAGTAGTCCTACCTGCTCTTCTTAAGTAAATAATTACTATTATAATTATTAAGTTTAATTGCTTTGTCAACTAGGCAAAGTATAATAATTATAAAAAATAAAATATATTTAAAATATCTTTTTTTATATAACTAGAAATATTAAATAATATATTATTACTGTTCTTCAGACTTTCAAGAGTTTTATAAGAAATTATATAAATATATTTATATAATACTTTTCTAAATTATATATTAAGAAGTTTAAGCTTCTTAGACTTTTTATTATATATTTTATACTACTAAAAATAATATATTTTAAGCAGCTCAGTGATTATTTCTTCAGTCAGTTTAAAATATACTCACATACCAAACTTAATTATATATATATTAACATGGATAAATTTATAATCTAGGCCTAAACTGTCAAGCCTTGAGAATATATTAAATATAATAAAATAAATAATTTAATTATATATAATTAATACAGAATTTAGTGAATTGTAGCTTAACACGGAATTTGAAAATGGATATAATATGGAAGAAATAAAAGAAGCCTTAGCCAGTATATATTATTATTAATATTTAATATAAGTAGAGTAAGGGTGATTAGATAAATACTATATAAATTAAAAAAAATATTATAATACTTGAGTTTCTAGTAGGCAAATCTTCACAACAGGACAACAGTGAAATAATGTCCGACAAGTTCAAGATTAGCATCATTCAATAGCTCTGGAAACAAGAAATACAGTAATATAACTCTCAGTCTTCTAAGCAATTGTTCTGTTAAATTATAAGTATTTAAAGATGGCAGTATTCACTTCTGAATATAATTAATGCATATAACAGAAATTTAATCAGATTAGCATATATAATAAAAATTCAAATCAGATTAGTATCCTTTTTCAGGAACACTAAGCCTAATTAAGTCTATTAAGCATTATAATAATAAATATTATAATAATAAGTATTACTCTATTAAGTATTACTTTAATAAATATTATAATAAAAAACATTACCCTAATTAATATTTTATAAAATAATATATTAATATTTTTAAATATAAATCCTCAGAGTCCTATCTATTCTATATATTAAAAAACTTAAATTATATATATTTATTACTCAGTATTATTTACTATATTTAAATTATATACTTTCAAGAAGTTTTACTTACTATAAAAATATTAATATATAGTAGTCTGTGCACTCGCCTACAGTCAGTTATAAGAAAAGAGAGGTTACATGATGATTTAACTAGCAGATTATAAAGATAATAATACTATAAAAATAAAATAAAAGATTTTAAATATAATATTATATTAATATTTTAAACCTCCGCGATCCCACCGTACGAGCAGATAGTGGAGAAGAATAGTATTATAATTAATAATCTTATTACAGTTTTTACAGTTAGATAGTATTCTTTCTGCAGAAAATAGATAATTAAGCAAATAATAATATTTCTATAATACTAGAAACTTTTTATTTATTTAATATACTTTATCAACTTATCTTTCCGCGGGGCTGCCAAGCTTACATTCTAATAATTATTTTTAAATCTCCGCGATTTTAATAAAAAATAAATAATAAAACAGATAATAGTATTTTTTTTATTTTTTTTAATATACCTCATCCTCTCGCCCCTCCGTGCGGCTGGTGAGATAGAAAGAAAAAGAAATTATAAGAAAAAAAAAATAATCTTTTTATTATATTTTAATGTCTGCAATATCTGCAGAAAATAAATAATAGAGTAGATAATAATACTTTTACAGTACTAGAAGCTCTCCTATCTCTGCGATTTCTGCAGAGAATAGATAATAAAGCAGATAATAATACTTCTATAATACTAGAAACTCTTCTATCTCTGCAATTTCTACAGAAAATAAATAATAAAATAAGTAGTAATACTTTTTCTATTCTTTTTAGTATATCTCATCCTCTCACCCCTCCGTGCGGCTAGTAAGGTAGAAAGAGAAAAAGATTATAAAAAAAAAAAAAAAAATAATTTTCTTATTATATTTTAATCTCTGTAATTTCTATAAAAAACAAATAATAGAATAGATAACAGCACTCTCTTTATTTTTTTTAATATACCTCGTCCTCTGTTTTTTATTAGGGTTTTAGGGTTTTAGGGGTTTTAGGGTTTTAGGGTTTTTAGGGTTTTAGGGTTTTAGGGTTTAGGGTTTTAGGGTTTTAGGGTTTTAGGGTTTATTAGGGTTTTATTAGGGTTTTAGGGTTTTAGGGTTTTAGGTTTTAGGGTTTTAGGGTTTTAGGGTTT
>NW_020290365.1:0-8768 GCF_003184535.1 Aspergillus eucalypticola CBS 122712
TCTTATAATAAGAATATATTGAATAAAATTGATTTTTATATAATTTTTTTTAAAAATTCATATAAATTATGTCTGATTATTAATAAAATAAGAAATATATATAAAAACTTACTTTTTTTAAAAATATATAAGTATATTCAAATTTATATTTTAAAAAATTATATTTATAAAATTTTTTGAAAGCCCTATCTAACCAGATTTAAAATATTATTATTATCATTTAATTAGATAAAATAGAAAGTTGAAGAGATAATAACTAATTAATTATATTATAATTATTTATAATAAAAAGTTAAATATTTTATTTATATAATTATTATATTAAGTATTCTATCTGTTCCAGATTTTTTAAATAATTATTATAGTAGCTGGCTGCTGCTGAGACTGATAAATTTATATTAAATTATGAAAATAATAATATATTTCTAGCTGAGGACAGCCAGTCTTAAAAAAAAGATAATATAATAATAAATGATATAATTAAAATATATAATATAATTTTTATTTATTTTATTTATTATATATAATCTTATTTATTTATTTTATTTACTTTATCTTATTTATTTTTATTATTTATATATATATTTTTATACTATTTTCCTTTCTTCTCTTATATTTTATTTTTTCGTTTAAATATTCTAAATAAAATTATTTAATTGGCTCTTACAAGCTTCTTCCTATGTAATATTTTAGATATGTAAAAAATAAATTTTTCCGTATAATAAGACTGTCTATATTTTTAATCTTATATAATTTTATTTATATCAATTAATTTACACTTTATTAGTATTTGTTTCAAAGCAATACTGAATTGCATATAAAAAGATAATAGTTAAAAAAAATTGTAAATTTTTTTTTCAGAAAGTACTGTATACTATTTTTACTAATTTTACAGCATTTATTATAAAAAAAAATAAAGATTTATTAATCATATAAGAATCTAAAAATATGTATAAATCAATAAAATCTGATTAAAGCCTGTATATTCATAAAAAATAATAATAAAAGAAAGAAAAACTAATTCAATAGCTTGTTCCTTATCTAGTTAAAAGGCGAAGGTCTATCCTGACAAGTTGATCCTTTTAAAAAACTAAAATAAATTTCATTTACATATAATTATTTCCTGGATAACTGGCAACTTATAATAATATTAATAAATGTATTATATTATTCGTGAATATTAAATAAATATTTTTATTAGAACTTATAAGCTCATTGTCTTTCTCTTTTCATATATTTATAAATATTTCTGAAGAAACTTACAGGTCTTTAGATAATATATTTTTTGATTCAAAGAAATTATGATATTATATTCACTTATAATCATCGTAATAATCAAAATAATATAATAAAAACCTCATCCCGTTATATTAAATTATCCCGTTATATTAAATTATAGTTAATTATAAGAAATCTTCATTCCTCTATTTCTTAAGCTTAGATTTATCTATGATAATTTTGATATAAATATATTATAGATATTTAGTATCATAATATGTACATTATAATGATATTATAATTATTGTGATTATAGTGGACTTAAATAATGGCAAAAATGAATATAATATTAATTTAAACAATTTTCTGTTTATATCTTCATAATAAATTTACACATATAAGTATAGTTAAATACTAGTAAAATCATATAATAAAATATACAATCTTACTCTTATTATATAATCTGTAAGTTTTTTGTCTTTTATCTTTAATCTTTTTATTATTCCTAATAATTAAATTAGATAGCTCGTCCCAGCAAAAAAACATTATTTGTTTTATAATAATCTAATTATTAATATTAGAATTATTGAAATAATCTACTAGTGGTCAATATTCATAAGGTATTGATTTCTTTATATCAAGTTATTAATATTTTATGAATTTACCTATTTCAAAAATATGAGCTATCTTTATTATTGTAAAATAAATTTATAGTATCTAATAATTCATTTCTTATATAATTGATTCCATTCTGACAAATAGATCCTATCATAATTAATTACAGTAATCAAAATTAATTATATAATTTTAGAACTTTATATTTATAAGTTTAGAAAATCTTGATAATCTGAAAAAATCTTTTTTTAAATAAATTTTCTTTGGGAATAAATGAATAATTAGAAATAATACTCTTTAATATTATATAAAAACAGTGAAATATTCTACATATTAAGTAATATTGATATTAAAAATAATAAATCTTCTTATAAGAAACATTACAGATATCTAACCAGGACCAGTAAATGTTATTAACTAAAATAATAAGAATTTCTAATTCAAGAATATTACTAGTCCAATATCTACTAATCTATAAACTAATAAATAAAGAATTATTATATTTACTACTAAACTATCCTCTTTAAAAAATCAAATAAGAAATTCTAACTATTACTTATATTTAAAAAAAGTATAGCAGGATATATTTATAGATTTTATTATATATTTATTTAAAAGCCAGAGTTATAACATAATTCTAGTAATAGATAATTATCTAATTAAAATAAAATATCTAGTTTCTTATAATATTATAGCTAATGTACCCGTGGTAATAATTATATATATATAATATGTATAAAAGATATATGACCTGTCCCAGTCAGTCTTTTTAAATAAAGATTCATAATTTATTACTAAATTCTAGAAAAATTTAATATAATAATTAGATATTATTTATAAGTTCTATATGATATATTTTTCTGAGACAGACGGACAGACTAAATAAATAAAGATAATATTTAAAGATAATATTTAAATAATATCTACATATCTACATAAACTATTCATAAAATAATTAAAATTAATAATTCTTTTAACTAAATTTATATTAAATATAATATACTCTGATTTAATCAAGACTATTTTGTTTTTTATAGATTATAATTTTTTTTATAAGTAGGCTTTGAGCTAGTATTTATATTAAATAATTTGATAATCAGAAGTACTAACTAATTGATAATTGAGATATAAATAATCATAGAATTTATTTAAACTGAGATAACTGTGATCCAGATTTATAATGAATAATTAAATAAAAGAAGATATCTTATAAGATCTTTATAAAAAAGAAAATATAACTAGATATTTATTATATTAGAATCTTTATAATTTAGTAAAAAATT
Source organism: Aspergillus eucalypticola CBS 122712 (assembly GCF_003184535.1). NCBI lineage: Eukaryota > Fungi > Ascomycota > Eurotiomycetes > Eurotiales > Aspergillaceae > Aspergillus > Aspergillus eucalypticola. Next base: position 3,117 of record NW_020290365.1, read on the forward strand.
AGACTAGAATATTCTAGGCCTGTATAAAATTAAAAAAGTTATAAATTTATATATTTATTAACTAGTTCTACTATCTAGTATGAAGATATATTTTATATTTAAATAATATATTCTTTTCCTTTTTCACGTTAGAGTCAATAGACTTAAGAAATAAGAAATAAAAGATATTTTTAATTCCAATATAAGATTATTAGAGCCGCGGATATCCCCAGCTGATTTATATAATTAAGTAAATAAAATATTCTTATTTTTTTACAGAGCTTATACTATATTTTAAGAATATTTATTAAATTATTAAGAATTTCTATTATTATTATTTTAATAAATTTAGACTAGTGCCTTGACAGAGCTCGGCTTAAGAAAAGAAATAAATTCTTAAAATATTAAGTATAAATCTAGAAAATTATCTATTCTGCTTAATCTTTTTTCTACTTTCTGACTATTTTATATATAGTTTATCATTTTCTTAACTTTCTATCTATTTCTGATTTTATTTATAGTTTTTTGAGCTATATCTTATATATGAACCTAAAGATAGCCTAACAAGTAGCTAGAAGATAGAATCCAGAAGACTTGTATTAAGAGATCTCTAGCCAGAACTGTTAGTCCTACCACCTTGCCTGTGCTTTGACCAACCAGCCAGCCTGTACCTTGACAAATTATTATTTATATATTAAGCACATTTAAATTTTCTATTAATAAAAGTTCTAATACTGGTGCTACATATAAAACTAATATATTTAATTTTAATTTGAATTATTTGTTTAAAAAATAAGTTGTTATTTAATCTAGCTTTTAATATTTATGATAATCTATATTAAATGTGGATTTATTAATTTAGAACTTTGTTATTATATTTAAATTTATACTTTGATTTTATCTATATTTCCGGAGTCCTGTATTATCAGAATCAATATTACATTTCTTATATATTTTTCTCTCTAATAAATATTCTATATACTCTAATATCCAATTAGTTCTTAATATATATATATATTATAAGGAGGGAAGTCTGAGATAGTGTGAAGAATATATCTTTAATTCGCGAATGTGAAGTGTAGGGGTTGATTGTCTTAAGGTATTGTTGCTAACTCTCCTAATCTCAGTCGCGAACAATCTGGTGTTGTTTCGCGACGACCCGTGGGTCACGTGGTACTCTGGCGGAGGCCCTCGCGGTAGGACTGATATCAGCATGGGTATACCTTTATCGGGAGGGTTGTGGGGATTTAGGTCCTTAAATATATGTTATAGAAATATTATACATATCTTGATTCTTAGATATTACAAAATCTTTTCATAAGACTTATTGATTTTAGGGATATAGCTCCAGAAGCTGTCTATGTTATTAATAAATATATTATATAAATTTATGTATGAATAAGTAATCTTTTTATTTTATATTCTATTTTATATTTTATATTTAATAATATTAACTAACCTACCCCCTTAATATTAATAATATTTTAACTGGATTAGGACAGGTTATCTAGTAAATATTATAATTATATTATTTATCCCAAAAAAGCCGTAAAAAATAAGATAATCTAAAAATAATAAATATTGTTTTTATTCTTACTTTTTACTTATTACAGGTCAGGCTGGTAGTCTTATTATATATATGATTTTTCTAAAATCTTTATTTTAAATGTTTGGTAAAATGTTTATGATTTAATAAATTATTATTTTATATTTTTGAATATTTTATTTTATTTGAATTTATGTTATTTCTTCAGTTGCAGTTTCAAAATCTGTTTATATAGTTATTATTTTGATATAATAATATTTCTATTTTCCAAAAAAATCTATGTAATATCAAAGTCTTATCAATGTTAATTAATCCTAGTAATATTTAGATAATTCTTTATGGTTTTAATGATTAAAAGAAATTTTATAATAAGATTACTAGAAAGTTCTTCTACCTTTTTTTACCATATGATAAATAGATATAAGATATTATTTTCTATCAGATTCTTTTTATATAGGGGTTATTTAACTTATTAAAAATATTGTAAAAAAGTTAATAATTTTAATTATATACATGTATCAATAATAGTTGTTATCTTTCTTAGCATTAATTACTATCTTTTTACAGTACTAAAAGACTAGTAAAATATAATATAAAATTATTTATATGATTTTATATAATTTACATCATTTATAGACCTGTATTACTTATAGAATCTACTAAATTATAATAAGCTGGCTTTGAAATTATTTAATAATTGATATCTAGAGTTATAATTATATAAACTTGAATTATTGTTATAATATAAAATCTTATATTTACCTTTTTACATTTTTTTTCAGAGCCCAACCATCCTTGTATAAGTAAATTATAATAATTATACATCAATTAATTAATAAATATAAGAAATAGCTGGTAAAAGGAATTTTTATCTATAAAATTCAAAAATTTAAAAAGAATTTCTAATATAATAGTGAAATAACAGCCCTGAAGAAGATATTTAAAGAAGTCTTATAAATCTTAAAAATATACAGATTTACTAAGACTAGTTATTTTAATTAAAATAAAGAAATATTAAATTACCAGTAAAATAATATGCATAATTTTTTATTATATATTTTTATTAGTAGTTATATCTTACAAGGACATTATATGTATATGGTTATTATCATCTAATAATTAATTATTAATAAAGATAAATAAAATATTGAAATACATTTTAATTATGCGCCTAACTTTGAATAAATATTACATAAATAAATTGAATAATATTTTCTCTAAGTTGATTAACTTTTATTTTTATATTATATTCATATTATTATATATACCTGAACAAAGCACTCCAAATATACATAGGAAAACAATAATAATAAACTATTATTATTTTTATAACCAGATTGCCGGGACTGGTAGACTATATATGAAAGAATAAATATTATTATATTAGATATACTTGAATATAAGATATTACCAGACCATTTTCAGCAGTAATAATAGATTTTTATAATCTTAATTATTAAGAAATCATGTTTATTGAAAATTCAATATATAGATTAATTTAAGTTACATCTAATATATTCAATATACTCGAACATTAATATATCAAAATAATAATTAATTCAATCAATTAAACAATGATCCTAGTTAATACAGCTAGTAAAGAGTTTACAATAAGAATTATTATTAAAAGATGATTCTATAAACAAAAAATATCAATAAGATAATAAACAAGCGGGGGAGCTGTAATATATAAAGAAAAGAATAATAGAAGCAGGCATAAAAAGGAAGACAGATATAGAGAATAAAATGAATATTAAAATTATAAATTAATAATAATAAAATTAACTGCAGTAGTAACAGCAATAATGGAAATAATAATATAATATAAGTAATATATTATAAAGTATAAAAATATCTCTGTTATTGTTATCTATAGACTTTTTAATAACTATCAATATTTTTAATTATATATTCATATAAACAGAAAGGAAACCAGCAGTCTAATATAAAACTATATATAATATATAATTGAGCTATATATAAATTTCTAACCTGTATAATACAGCTAATTTCTTATATAAAATAAATTATTTTAATTTTTTTCAATCAAAAATATTATTATTTTTCAAAATTTTTTTTTATTTTTTAAAAATATATTAAAATTTATTATTTCTATATACTTTTTTAAATTTTTCAGTAATTTCTAGATTAAATTTTTAATCAGTAGATTGTTTTAATTTATATATAAATATTTATTAAAAAAATAGATATTATTATTTAATTCTAATTTATAAAAATATTTTAGTTATTTCATTAACTTTAAATAATTAATTAAATTATTAAAATTATTTATTTAATTTTTAAAGATTATATTTATTATATTTAATAAAAATTTTAATTTTTATTTATAATTTTTATTAAATTTTCTGCATCTATAAATCATCTCATAGAAATTAAAAATTAATAATAAATTTTATTTAATTTAGTAATTTTTTAAATTATATTATTAAAAATATTAGTAAAAGATGCAAAATTACTTTTAAAAATTATATTATATATATAAAAATTATTAAATTTCTGATATTTATATTTATTTATATTTAGAATATAGATTTTTCTATAAAGAAATATAAATTTCAAGACTTAGATAAAATAATATTTATAATAAATAATATTTTTAAATTAAATTATATTTTCTTATACTTATAATAGATGCTAATTTTTTCTTTAATATTTGAAGCATCTTATATATATTATTTATATCTATAATTAATTATTTATGGGATTAAGATATAAATTATATATAATTAATAGAATTATTAATATTCTAATAATTTTATTTTATAAATTTTTATATAATTATAATAGATTTTTTATTTATTAATTCATAAATTAATTACTGTTTAAGCTGTTTACTAAAATTATTAAATTTTTAATTTATTTAATTATTTTGGTATTATTAACTAATTTAAAACATTAAAATTAATATATTATTATATTTATTTTATTTTAACTAGGATTCTGATATTTTTAATCTATACTAGCTAATCACAGGAAATAATTAATTAATTAATAAACTTATTTATTTCTGTTATTGTTATTGTTATTTATTAGTTAAATTTTTATATAAGTAGACCTTTCAGTAGAGATAATCCAGGTTTATAATTATCAGAATCTAGAGAAAATCTAGAAATAATAAAAATTAAATAACTTAAGATTACTAAATCAAAAAGAGTGTAAATAATCTAATATAAGAAAATCTAATATAAAAATAATAATATCTCTTTTAATTATTTAACTAAAGAAGATATAATCAGGTAATAATTATAAAATAATAACATAATTAGATTATATAATATTAGTTCTAAATAAGAAACTAGATATCAACTTATAAAATATATAAAGATAAATATAATTAATAAAATTATTAAGGAAAAACAATTCTATTATTTAAATAAGAAAAAAATAAATCCTGAAATAATTAATAAATAAATTAAATAATTTAAATAATTTAAAAGACTTAGTCCAAAAACTTTAAATAGAAAATATAAATCTTATTTATTTTTAATTTACTGCCTGTAGTAAATGAATCTAGATCAAGATCATGAATTATTAATTTAATCAGGAAATAAAGAAATCATAATCAGCTAATTAAAATAATATAAAAATTGTATATAAAAGAAAGAAATATTAGATTTATAAAAAATAAGTCTAATCTGCTTCATAAGTATCAGATATTTCATATAATTTTATATAAAGCATGTAATGATTCTGGTTATTCATAGTAACAAGTATTTTCATATAAATAGATAAGAATTCAATTAGTAAGGTAAAAGTGATTTCCAGCCGTCAGATTTTATACTTTATAATATTATTAATATATAGTTTTAGTATATTATCTAGCTACTAGTCTAGAAATAGATAAAATTCTATTTTTATCTTTAATTTGTTTAAATTAAAGATTAATTAATCTTAATATTTTTTAATAAATTAATTAAGTATAATTTTTTAATGAAAAATTTTATATAGCTTATTAAAAATCTAATACTTTTTTACTAGATTACTCCAGGTTTTGATTTTTAATAATAATATATATTTTTTTATCTAAAATATTTTTATTTTATTTATATTTTTCTCTTATACTTACTATTTTATCTTGTTAGTAAAAATATTAGAATAAATAAATT
>NW_020290366.1:0-7896 GCF_003184535.1 Aspergillus eucalypticola CBS 122712
ATATAAAAATATAATATATTATTTTTCTAAAAATAAATAAAATAGATATATCTGTAGGATTTTATAAAAGATAAATTTATTTTTATTATAATATAATTATAATATATTTATATAAAATTTAGAGCTCAGTCTCTGAGAGATTATAAATTTATTAATATAAAAATTATTTTTTATTTCTAATTTAATTATATAATTATAATTAAAGTATAATACTAAGATATTTATTTATTTTAAAAGAATATTTATAAAGTTATTATATTTATCTAGAAATTTAGATATAATATTTTTAATAATATTTATTCTATTACTATATTTTATTACTTATATATAAGTAGTATCTGAATTTATATAAATTTATATTATATAGATATAAGCTTTTTTTAAATAATAATATTAATATTTTTCTTAATAATTAATTCAAAATATATTTTTTTTATATAATAGGACTAGTTTCTTTATATGATATCAGGATTTAGTTTTACAGCTAGAGTATATCTAATATTATATTAAAATCTTATATTTATAATATTAAATTATTATTAACTAGTTTTTTTCTTATTCTTATGATTTATAGTATTGATTGTGAGATTATATTACTTATATAAAAATATATAATATTTATTTAAAACTTTTATATAATAAAAAACTTGATCTAATAAATCTAATCATTATTTTATTTATAGCTAGCTGATAAGATTTATTTATATATTATAATTTATCAAAATATATATAAATACAGATTCTTTAAGTATATTAACTTTTATTTATATATTAATAAAATTAAAACTTTTTTATAACTAAAATTCCAGTACTGTTACTATATATAAATTTAGAATATTTAGTTTTTATTTATATTATATTTTTTAAATGATAAAGTGTTATATATCCCAGTTTTTAATATTAGTAATACTTAATATTAAATATAAAATAATTTATTTAAAATCTTTTTTTTATTATATTTAAATTTATTTTAGATTTTTATTTATATTTTTAAGTTTTTATATTATTTAAATTATTATAATTCTTTTAGAATAATATCTTAATATTTTTTTTTATTTAGCTGTAAGTATTTTATGCTATTTAAATATTTAATTTTTAATAGTTTATAAATATATTATAAAGATATTATATATATTTAATTTTTTTAAATATTTTAAAACTTTTTTATAAATTTCTTCTAGTATTTAGATATATAGATAATTTTTCTATTAATTTTTATATACAGCTCTGGGAGCGGGTATACTACTAGTAAATATATTATATATATTTATATATAAATTAGTAATTTTTTTATTTTATATTTTAATAATACTAGTTTATATTTCTTTACAGGTTTATGAGATTATTAAATTATTAAAAAAAATTAATAATATTTTAACTTAATTAAAATAAATTAATTATTAATAAATATCTTATTACTATATTACTCCCACTGGAGAAGCAACAGAAAATAAAAATAAGAAATAATATTTATTATTTTTAAATTATGTTAGATAGAGTAATATATATTTTATATAAAATAATTTTTTATATAATTTATATAAATATAATATTTAATTATTTTTTATAGTATTTTTTATTTATCACGGGTCTAGTTAATAATTTTATTATATATATAAAATTTCTTTAATATCTTTTACAGGATTTCCTCTGCTGTAAGAAATTAATAAAAAAGTCTAATAAATTAAAATATTATTATTTTATATTTTTTATTATCTTATCTAGATCTGTAAGTTATTTTTATAAATATATTTTTTTAATTAAATTCTTTTTTTTATATAATTATTATTTAAGTATAGTAATATCCTTATTTTCTAAGAATCTATATAATATAAAAATCTTATTCTTTTTAATATTAATTAAATATTCACTATTCACAGTTTCAGTTATCAGAAGAAGTTTTATAATAAAATTATTAGAAGATTTTTATAAGTCTTTCTTTAATATAATATTTTAAATATAAAATATTATTCTTTTTATTAGATTGTTTTTATAAAGCAAGCGATCAGAACTATTAAAGATAATATAAAAATATAATAAATTTAATTATATATATAAATATTAATTACTATACTGCTTAGAACTGATCGCTGGCCTCCCACAGTATTGGGGGGGCCAGTGAGGTGCGATATAAAAGTAGATCACATGACCTCGCCTATTCCACGTGATCCGCGACCGTGTGTTACTCACATGGCCCGCCAGGTCGCAGCGAACCCAGCGGCTCCACTCTAACAGTAAGTATGAGAAATATAATTAATATTATATAGAATATCTTCTTATATCTTTTGATTTTAAATTCCTTATATAATACAAGTAATATATATAAGAAAGTATTCTATTTTTACAGGCTCTTCATATAATATATAGATCTTATAAGAAGATATATCAGGGAATTTAATATAAAGAATATAATAAATTAGTAAAAAGGATAAAAAATAACCATAAAAAGAAATAAAATAACAATACAATATTAAAGAAACAATGACGGTGACGTAGAGAAAATTATATAAATATTCTTTTATTTATATTTTCTTTGGGTAGATTTATTAATACAAATATAATGAAATAGTAGTAAAATTATATAAAAACAGTATATAACTTTATCTCTGTTATATATTCTGTAGATTAATCGGTTTTTTACTGTTCTATAATAAAATTATATAAAATTATCATTGATTTTTAAGCAAGGTAGCTTCTCACAGTAAAAAAGAATATTATTTATAAGAGAATAATCAAATTATCAGGAGTAAGACTATCAGAATAATATACTATAACAATTTCAAAGGTGAGAAAATTATTACTAACAGTTCTATATTTCTTTTCTATATATAAGGTGGTGATTCCCTTATATAAAATTATTAATTCTTCAAGAAATAGTTTATTTTATAGATGTATAATATTTAATCTTTTATTTCTTATCTAATTAACAAGATTTCTATTCTGACAAGTAAATTCTATCATAACTATAAATCTTATACATATTATATGTTATTATCTAATTTTATTAATAGCCCGGCAGCCTTCCAGTAATTTATTAATAGGATTTTTATAGACTTCTTGAATAAGTTTATAACTATTTATATTAATAATATACTGATTATCAGTAAAAACAAAGTTGAATATGAATTCTATATATATTAAATCTTAAAATATTTCTATACTGCTAGCCTCCAGCCATTATAAATATAAGTTTTATATAATAAAAACTAATTTTTAAAATTTTATACTTCTAACGCTGGTATATATATAGATCTGGTTAAAATTACTATAATTATTAAAAAATTCTAATCTTTCTTAAGTTTTATAATTTCTATTAGAAATTTTTAAAAAAATGATGATATAAGATCCAAGACTCCCTTAACCCGGAAAAATATTGTTTTAAATAAAATAATATTCACAAGAATGTATTTTAGATTCTATGAAAGATTCAGAGATATGCATATATATAAATATATTATAATCTTCTAGATTTATAGAAATAGAGATTAATACTGCTTAATGAAACTACAATAAATCTTTTTCAGAATTAATTAATAAGGTATAATATCTTATAATTTATCTCAACACCACATTTTCTATCTGAATATAATTATAATATTTATATAAAAAATATTAATAATTAGGTAAGCCCTAGCAGAGTAGTATATTAAACTAGAAAATCATAATAATGAAGTTTTATATTTTTACAGACTACTAAGTATTTAAATGTTTTATAATTATTAAAAATTTAATCTTGAACAGATCTACTGGACAGAGATAACTTTTACTATTATTTTATTATTCATTGTTATCCAGAATAATAATATCCTAATAAATTATATTGTAGGAAGTCTATTACTAGACTGTTAAGAAACTATTATTTTTTAAGTATTATTAAAATTATATCAATTGAAGTTAGATATTATTTTTAAGTTTCAGTCTATATTTTCAAATCTATTAGGATAATAATTTTTATAATATCAAATCTTTATATAATTAATTACATGCTGAATGTTAACTGTAAATGTTTTTAATTAGAAGTTTTCTAAAAAATAATGAGATAAAAAGTTCTTTTTGAAAAATAAATTATTAATATATTAAACTCGGTTAGTACTTATTGATAAGATAGATTGTTAAATAATATTATTATTATATATTATTTAAAATTTTAGATATATGAAGTACTAGTATTACTAGAATATCTGAAACAAAGATATCTAATATAATATAAATAATTATTTAATATATAATTATAAAAATATTTATTTTAATTTATTTCCAGGCCTGCTCTATTTCCTGTAAGTTTTTATGTATTTATAACAACATATTTTAATAGATTCTTAATTTTCCTAAAATCTGTTACGGCTATGATAGAGTCTTTATTATTATGAGTTATTGTGATAAGTATATAGTTTATATTTTTATAAAAAATAGATGTCTATATAATATATAATATATTTATTTATAAACTGAATATATATCTGAAGATAATTAATTGATATTTTTATTTTTCGTTATAGAAATTGTCGGCTGGAAATCATTTTTACCTTACTAATTGAATTCTTGCCTAATTATATGAAAACCCTCGTTTCCATGAATATCCAGAGTTATCACATGTCCTATATAAAATTATATAGAATACCCGATGCTCACGGAGCAGGTTGGGCTTATTTCTTAAAATTCTAATATCCCCTCTTTTACATGTGATTCTTATATTATTCTAATCAGTTAATTATGATTTCTTTGTTTCCTGACTAAATTAATGATTCATGATCCTGATCTAGATTCATTCACTACAGGCAGTGAATTAAAGATAAATAGAGTCTATATTTTCCTGCTTGAAGTATTTGGACCAAGCCTTTTAAAAATTTCAAGTTATTTAATTCATTTACTACTTATTTCAGAATTTATTTTTTTCTATTTAAGCAGTAGGATTGCTTCTCTTTAACAAGTTTATTAATTATACTTATCTTTATATATTTTATGAATCAATATCTAATTTCCTATTTAGAACTAGTATCACGTGACCTGATTATATTATTATTTTATAATTATTACCTGACTGTACCTTTTTTAATCAAGTGATTAAAGAGATATTATTATCTCTATATTAGATTTTTTTATATTAGACTGTTTATTCTTTTCAGTCTAGTAATTCTGAGTTATCTGACCCTTCCATATCACCCTCTAGGAAAATTCTGATAATTATAAACCTGGTCTATCTCTACTAAAAAGTCTACTCATATAAATATTTAATTAGTAAATATCTATAATAATAACAGAAATAAACAAGCTTACTAACTAGTTAATTATCTTCTGTAATTAGCCGGCATGGATTAAAAATGTCAGAATCCTGGCTGAAGTAAAATAAGTATAGTAATATATTAATCCTGATCTTACAGATAAGCCAGCAATACTAAAATAACTAAACAGGCTAAAAATTTAATAAATTAAGAAAATAGCTCAAATAGTAATTAATCTATCAGCTAATAAATAAGAAATTTATTATAATTATATAAAAGATTATAAAATCTTCTTTAAAAAATATTAGATAATTTCTACAGAAATATTAATAATTTTAATAATTATATATAATTCATTACTCTAATTCCATAAACAATCGATTCTAGATATAAATAATGTATACAAAATTCTCTAAATATTAAAGAAAAAATTAGCACCCACTACAGAAATAAGAAAATATAATTTAATTTAAAGATATTATTTATTATAAATATTATTCTATTTAAGCCTTGAAATTCACATTTCTTCATAGAAAAATTTATATTCCGAATGCAAATAGATATAAATATCAGAAATTTAATAATTTTTATATATATAATATAATTTTTTAAAATTAGTTTTAAATCTTTTACCAACATTTTCAATAATATGATTTGAAAAAATTACTGAATTAAATAAAAATTCATAACTAATTTCTGATTTTTATGAGATAACTCATAGATATAAAAAATTCAGTAAAACTTATAAATAAAAATTAAAATCTTTACTAAATATTATAAATATAATCTTTAAAAATTAAATTAATAATTCTACTAATTCTACTAATTATTCAAAGCAGGTAAAACAACCCAGATACTTTTATAAATTAAAACTAAATAATAGTATCTACCTTTTTAGTAAATATTTATATAAAAACCAAGCAAAACGACCCACCGATTAGAAGCCAGATCCAGAAATTATTTAAAAATTTCAAGAAAATATATAAAAATGATTTTAATATAAATAATATAATTTATAAAAAATTAATTTAAGATTAATCCTTGATATTTTTACTCAGACAGAGACTCTAATTCATTCAATTATTTAATATTTTATAAAGAAATAAGTATTCTGGTTATTTAAAGCTCTGAAAATTAACCTGAATAAAATATTTTTACAGAAAAGACTGGAGTTCTAATTTTTTAAAAAATAAGAATTTTAATAATTAATTCAGAATTACCCCATTTTCTATAGCCAGAGACAGCAGAGGCAGTAATATATATATTAAATAAAACATTAAATAAAATAAATAACTAGAAAATCCCTTATAAAAAAATATATAAATATCTAGATAATCTATTTAATTTTCTATATAAAAAATTTAACTTAATAAATTTCAAGTAATATAGCTTGAAAGCTTATATATAAATTATTAAGTTATTTAAATTTAATAAGCTAAATTCCTGAGTCCTGATTAGTTATCTAGTTAATTATACAGTATTAAATATCTGGAGAATATGGATTTTTACAAAGCAGAGAATAATATTAGTAAAAGACTGTATTTTTTTTTAAAAAGTTTAATATATAGCTATTCGCGTGGTAATATAAGAAAATTTCATGAAAATAGTTTAGAGTATAACTAATTTAAAGTTCTAAATCCAGAAAAATCAAATAAAATTATTAATTTTATTAATAAAAATTCAAATATTCATGAATCCCAGTAAATAAATATAGAAGAAAATAATTCAAGAATTTTTAAAAAAGAAAATCAGGAAAATAATAAAAATAATAATAATAATAAAAATAATAAAAATAATAAAAATAATGAAAATGATGAAATTAATGAAATTAACTAGATTAATGAAATTGAGCAAAATAGCCAAACATATTAAATTTTAGAAAATCAGTTATTAACTCTATTATCTACACTACTAATAGTTTTTATCGATAATACTGATTTTATTGAAAAATTAAATGATTCAATTAACCAGAAATAAAATTAATTAAAATTACCAGATCCTGGATCTTTAAAACAAGCCTGTAATTTTATAATAAAATTATTTTTATAATTATTTTTAACAGAAATTTTAGATAAAATTTTAAGATTATAAAAACATGACCTTCCACTCTCTCTAGTAAATTAAAAGGAATTACAAAAACACCTATACTAGTAGAAATTTATAAAAGCTGTAAAAATTGAATATTAATAATTATAAATAATATAAATATAGATTTCTATATCAGAAAAAAAGAAAAAATTATTAAATTCTTTTATTAAAATAGATTTCAATATATAAATTTAATAAAAATATTAATTTATCGAAATTCAAAGCCTGAATTTATATATAAAAAAATCTATAATTAATCTTATTTTAAAAAAAAATAAGGGTCTTAATCTTGAAATCTTAGATTTTAAAAATAATATTATAATAATTATAGTATTTAATCTTAAAATCTTTTACATAAATGCCGTGAATACCTTTTTAAATAATAAATAAATAAAAAAATTTATATATTATTTTTTTTAATTTTATAGTTAAAGGAAAAGTACTTAAGTAAATAAAATCTTATATAAATTATAAAAATCTCTATTACTATAGTAATAAATAATTAAGAAAATTCTTATAAAATTAAAATTATAACTAGTAAATAAAGATTTCTATATTTTTATAAATAATTATCTTATTTTAATTA
>NW_020290367.1:0-7359 GCF_003184535.1 Aspergillus eucalypticola CBS 122712
GGTTCAACTACGAGCTTTTTAACTGCAACAACTTTAATATACGCTATTGGAGCTGGAATTACCGCGGCTGCTGGCACCAGACTTGCCCTCCAATTGTTCCTCGTTAAGGGATTTAGATTGTACTCATTCCAATTACGAGACCCAAAAGAGCCCGTATCAGTATTTATTGTCACTACCTCCCCGTGTCGGGATTGGGTAATTTGCGCGCCTGCTGCCTTCCTTGGATGTGGTAGCCGTTTCTCAGGCTCCCTCTCCGGAATCGAACCCTAATTCCCCGTTACCCGTTGCCACCATGGTAGGCCACTATCCTACCATCGAAAGTTGATAGGGCAGAAATTTGAATGAACCATCGCCGGCGCAAGGCCATGCGATTCGTTAAGTTATTATGATTCACCAAGGAGCCCCGAAGGGCATTGGTTTTTTATCTAATAAATACACCCCTTCCGAAGTCGAGGTTTTCAGCATGTATTAGCTCTAGAATTACCACAGGTATCCATGTAGTAAGGTACTATCAAATAAACGATAACTGATTTAATGAGCCATTCGCAGTTTCACAGTATAAAGTGCTTATACTTAGACATGCATGGCTTAATCTTTGAGACAAGCATATGACTACTGGCAGAATCAACCAGATACCTAGTTCCTGCAGGGTGTGCCCGGGAGCGTATCCGTAGATATGCTCCGCAAGACGCACCCCAAAGCCTCCGAAGAGGCAGCGTGTAACGTAGGCTTCACTCTGGAAGGGGCACACGAAGTGCCCGGCCACAGCGACACCCCCGGCGCACCGGGAGTACACAGATGACCATCCAATTGCCCCCACTGTAGCCCCCCAGGAACCGGTCCGCACGCAGGTAGACCCGGCCAGGAATCGCCTTTGCAGGCGTTGGCAGGCTGCGGCATACGGCCCTCGGGTGGAGGGTCCAGACTCCGCGGACACGCCGACGAACGGCGGCTCCCGCGGAGCGGCTCCCCCCGGGAATCTGTAAAAGAAGGCTGGCCAGCGGCCAACGATCCACAGACTCCATCGGTGCCGGGGACCGAGAACGGCCCCCGGGCTTCAGACACCCCGGCAACAACGGGCACCCCCGGGCATGATTAAGCCGGCGCGCCTCTGACTTGGCAAGCTACAGATCCCCGCGACACGATATCTCAGGGGTCACGGGCGCGTCCGCAAGGGACACTCCGGACCTCCAGTCGACTCGCAGCCGCGGGGCAGAGCACCTAAGACCAGAGAACACACCAGCCGCGCGGGAGAAATACCAACGGGCCGGGGTGGGCGGGCACCCCCGTTCCTGAAGCGAGGCCCCGAAGGACCTGTGCGCCACCAGTCACGGAGAGGTGACCTGCCTGGCAGGGAAGAAGTGTGGGTGGGCTTCCAGCAGCTGAGATCAGCTGCCTTTCACCTTCCACATAGTACCACCGGCCCTCCCTGGCCCGCAGACCGGCGCGCAAACGTTTTGTGGTCCGAAAGTGAACCGGGGGGGACCCATATAGTATGTGGTGGTCCGTGCGTCAGCCGCTTTTCCCATACAAAGTGGGCCACCCACACATGCCCTCTACCCGGGCTGCAAGGGGACTTAGGCATTTCTGTCCACGCTCGCTGCCCGTTACGCGGCCATACGCTCCGACGTTACGCCCGTTGTGCTCACTCTCGCAAACCGCTGTCGGCCGCCCACGCCGCCAACACCCACTCCTGTGCCCTTCCACTCCTCCGCCCACCGGCCAGTCACGTGGGCCTCCGCCGTAGTTGTGAGGGCTACACAAAACGCAAGCGCCCGGCTGTGCGCCCCCCTCCCCACGCCGGTTGACGGTCCGAGGCGTCGCTACATGGCGATGTGGAGAGGTTGATCGGTGGATTTGCCAGCCCGTGCGGCCTACGACCTGCCTGAGAGGCGTTGTCGGTGGGCGACCTACAAGGATCTCTACGGTGCATGTACGCGAGGTCGGCCAGATATTAGATTTTGGTGTGTTGTGTATCTCTCCATCTCTCCATCTACAGTGTACATTATCTCTATCGTTGTACTATAAACTACACATCGGTGATCTGAATCGAGCGACGTTGCTTACTGGGGGGACGTGCTTGGGTCAGAGCCGTTGGCCATAAGTGGTGGTGCTCCTTGGTTGACCCGGGCGATATATATATATAATCGGCTGCAGGACTAGATCGGATCACACCAAGAGGCCGATGGCCGGCATCCGTGATGGAATTCGCACATGGACAGTCCCGAGCCATCGCTTAATGTCGCCCACGGGTTAGACAGAGCCATCCTTGGTCGTAGAATGACATCCAGAGTCAACATACTTGGTGACCCCCACCATGTCGCTTGGCCAACTGGTCAGCTCCAACGCCCATACAAAGTGGGCCGGCCGGCCGACCACCCGCACGCCGCAATCCGCAGCCATCCACGGCCATCCCGGCCGCCTCGCTGCCTCGCCATCCGCGCGCGCGCCCTACCCCCCATCCCGGCCCGTCTCTCCCCGCGGCGCCTCGCATCACCCCATCTCACCCGGCCAACTGGTCAATTCCCTTCGCCAGCACGCACGCAACTCGCCGCGGGCACCGGACGCCTGCCTGCCTGGCCCTCGCCGTGAGCGCCGGCCGGTCAGCCGCCCCCGCCCTACAGGTGCTCCGGCGCCGTGTGGCCGGCCATCCTGCGTGCAAACGTTCTGTGGTCCGAAAGTGATTCGTGGGGACGCCCACCGGCCCACCGCGTCCTGGCGACCGTCTCGCGCGGCCAACTGGTCAACGGCCCTTGGACGCGCACAAGGGCCCGGACGGCCTCCTTGCCTTGACGCCGTTCGAGCCAAGTCAACGCGATTTGATTCCAGATCCATCCCTTCCTTCCTCGGCGAAGTCGAATGGCCAACTGGCGTATGAAGTTGGTCGAAGAGAAGGAGGGAGGGACCCTGGCTCATGGCCGGGGGTCCCATCCCAGAGCCCCCTCCAACCGCCCGGCGCTGCCGGACCTGTCAGTGGGGGAGGTGTATAACACAAATCTAGCCAAGGACGGGCTGACAGATCACTCGACCACGTTTGCACGCAGGATGGCGGCCCACGGCCGGAGCACCTGTAGGGCGGGGCGGCTGACCGGCCGGCGCTCACGGCGAGGGCCAGGCAGGCAGGCGTCCGGTGCCCGCGGCGAGTTGCGTGCGTGCTGGCGAAGGGAATTGACCAGTTGGCCGGGTGAGATGGGGTGATGCGAGGCGCCGCGGGGAGAGACGGGCCGGGATGGGGGGTAGGGCGCGCGCGCGGATGGCGAGGCAGCGAGGCGGCCGGGATGGCCGTGGATGGCTGCGGATTGCGGCGTGCGGGTGGTCGGCCGGCCGGCCCACTTTGTATGGGCGTTGGAGCTGACCAGTTGGCCAAGCGACATGGTGGGGGTCACCAAGTATGTTGACTCTGGATGTCATTCTACGACCAAGGATGGCTCTGTCTAACCCGTGGGCGACATTAAGCGATGGCTCGGGACTGTCCATGTGCGAATTCCATCACGGATGCCGGCCATCGGCCTCTTGGTGTGATCCGATCTAGTCCTGCAGCCGATTATATATATATATCGCCCGGGTCAACCAAGGAGCACCACCACTTATGGCCAACGGCTCTGACCCAAGCACGTCCCCCCAGTAAGCAACGTCGCTCGATTCAGATCACCGATGTGTAGTTTATAGTACAACGATAGAGATAATGTACACTGTAGATGGAGAGATGGAGAGATACACAACACACCAAAATCTAATATCTGGCCGACCTCGCGTACATGCACCGTAGAGATCCTTGTAGGTCGCCCACCGACAACG
The DNA here is from genome assembly GCF_003184535.1 of Aspergillus eucalypticola CBS 122712. Classification (NCBI taxonomy): domain Eukaryota; kingdom Fungi; phylum Ascomycota; class Eurotiomycetes; order Eurotiales; family Aspergillaceae; genus Aspergillus; species Aspergillus eucalypticola. The sequence continues at coordinate 3,799 of NW_020290367.1, forward strand.
CCTCTCAGGCAGGTCGTAGGCCGCACGGGCTGGCAAATCCACCGATCAACCTCTCCACATCGCCATGTAGCGACGCCTCGGACCGTCAACCGGCGTGGGGAGGGGGGCGCACAGCCGGGCGCTTGCGTTTTGTGTAGCCCTCACAACTACGGCGGAGGCCCACGTGACTGGCCGGTGGGCGGAGGAGTGGAAGGGCACAGGAGTGGGTGTTGGCGGCGTGGGCGGCCGACAGCGGTTTGCGAGAGTGAGCACAACGGGCGTAACGTCGGAGCGTATGGCCGCGTAACGGGCAGCGAGCGTGGACAGAAATGCCTAAGTCCCCTTGCAGCCCGGGTAGAGGGCATGTGTGGGTGGCCCACTTTGTATGGGAAAAGCGGCTGACGCACGGACCACCACATACTATATGGGTCCCCCCGGTTCACTTTCGGACCACAAAACGTTTGCGCGCCGGTCTGCGGGCCAGGGAGGGCCGGTGGTACTATGTGGAAGGTGAAAGGCAGCTGATCTCAGCTGCTGGAAGCCCACCCACACTTCTTCCCTGCCAGGCAGGTCACCTCTCCGTGACTGGTGGCGCACAGGTCCTTCGGGGCCTCGCTTCAGGAACGGGGGTGCCCGCCCACCCCGGCCCGTTGGTATTTCTCCCGCGCGGCTGGTGTGTTCTCTGGTCTTAGGTGCTCTGCCCCGCGGCTGCGAGTCGACTGGAGGTCCGGAGTGTCCCTTGCGGACGCGCCCGTGACCCCTGAGATATCGTGTCGCGGGGATCTGTAGCTTGCCAAGTCAGAGGCGCGCCGGCTTAATCATGCCCGGGGGTGCCCGTTGTTGCCGGGGTGTCTGAAGCCCGGGGGCCGTTCTCGGTCCCCGGCACCGATGGAGTCTGTGGATCGTTGGCCGCTGGCCAGCCTTCTTTTACAGATTCCCGGGGGGAGCCGCTCCGCGGGAGCCGCCGTTCGTCGGCGTGTCCGCGGAGTCTGGACCCTCCACCCGAGGGCCGTATGCCGCAGCCTGCCAACGCCTGCAAAGGCGATTCCTGGCCGGGTCTACCTGCGTGCGGACCGGTTCCTGGGGGGCTACAGTGGGGGCAATTGGATGGTCATCTGTGTACTCCCGGTGCGCCGGGGGTGTCGCTGTGGCCGGGCACTTCGTGTGCCCCTTCCAGAGTGAAGCCTACGTTACACGCTGCCTCTTCGGAGGCTTTGGGGTGCGTCTTGCGGAGCATATCTACGGATACGCTCCCGGGCACACCCTGCAGGAACTAGGTATCTGGTTGATTCTGCCAGTAGTCATATGCTTGTCTCAAAGATTAAGCCATGCATGTCTAAGTATAAGCACTTTATACTGTGAAACTGCGAATGGCTCATTAAATCAGTTATCGTTTATTTGATAGTACCTTACTACATGGATACCTGTGGTAATTCTAGAGCTAATACATGCTGAAAACCTCGACTTCGGAAGGGGTGTATTTATTAGATAAAAAACCAATGCCCTTCGGGGCTCCTTGGTGAATCATAATAACTTAACGAATCGCATGGCCTTGCGCCGGCGATGGTTCATTCAAATTTCTGCCCTATCAACTTTCGATGGTAGGATAGTGGCCTACCATGGTGGCAACGGGTAACGGGGAATTAGGGTTCGATTCCGGAGAGGGAGCCTGAGAAACGGCTACCACATCCAAGGAAGGCAGCAGGCGCGCAAATTACCCAATCCCGACACGGGGAGGTAGTGACAATAAATACTGATACGGGGCTCTTTTGGGTCTCGTAATTGGAATGAGTACAATCTAAATCCCTTAACGTAGGAACAATTGGAGGGCAAGTCTGGTGCCAGCAGCCTGCGGTAATTACCATGGCTCGCAATAGCTGCTCATGTACTGTCAAGTTGTTGCTCGTTAAGGGATTTAGATTGTACTCATTCCAATTACGAGACCCAAAAGAGCCCCGTATCAGTATTTATTGTCACTACCTCCCCGTGTCGGGATTGGGTAATTTGCGCGCCTGCTGCCTTCCTTGGATGTGGTAGCCGTTTCTCAGGCTCCCTCTCCGGAATCGAACCCTAATTCCCCGTTACCCGTTGCCACCATGGTAGGCCACTATCCTACCATCGAAAGTTGATAGGGCAGAAATTTGAATGAACCATCGCCGGCGCAAGGCCATGCGATTCGTTAAGTTATTATGATTCACCAAGGAGCCCCGAAGGGCATTGGTTTTTTATCTAATAAATACACCCCTTCCGAAGTCGAGGTTTTCAGCATGTATTAGCTCTAGAATTACCACAGGTATCCATGTAGTAAGGTACTATCAAATAAACGATAACTGATTTAATGAGCCATTCGCAGTTTCACAGTATAAAGTGCTTATACTTAGACATGCATGGCTTAATCTTTGAGACAAGCATATGACTACTGGCAGAATCAACCAGATACCTAGTTCCTGCAGGGTGTGCCCGGGAGCGTATCCGTAGATATGCTCCGCAAGACGCACCCCAAAGCCTCCGAAGAGGCAGCGTGTAACGTAGGCTTCACTCTGGAAGGGGCACACGAAGTGCCCGGCCACAGCGACACCCCGGCGCACCGGGAGTACACAGATGACCATCCAATTGCCCCCACTGTAGCCCCCCAGGAACCGGTCCGCACGCAGGTAGACCCGGCCAGGAATCGCCTTTGCAGGCGTTGGCAGGCTGCGGCATACGGCCCTCGGGTGGAGGGTCCAGACTCCGCGGACACGCCGACGAACGGCGGCTCCCGCGGAGCGGCTCCCCCCGGGAATCTGTAAAAGAAGGCTGGCCAGCGGCCAACGATCCACAGACTCCATCGGTGCCGGGGACCGAGAACGGCCCCGGGCTTCAGACACCCCGGCAACAACGGGCACCCCGGGCATGATTAAGCCGGCGCGCCTCTGACTTGGCAAGCTACAGATCCCCGCGACACGATATCTCAGGGGTCACGGGCGCGTCCGCAAGGGACACTCCGGACCTCCAGTCGACTCGCAGCCGCGGGGCAGAGCACCTAAGACCAGAGAACACACCAGCCGCGCGGGAGAAATACCAACGGGCCGGGGTGGGCGGGCACCCCCGTTCCTGAAGCGAGGCCCCGAAGGACCTGTGCGCCACCAGTCACGGAGAGGTGACCTGCCTGGCAGGGAAGAAGTGTGGGTGGGCTTCCAGCAGCTGAGATCAGCTGCCTTTCACCTTCCACATAGTACCACCGGCCCTCCCTGGCCCGCAGACCGGCGCGCAAACGTTTTGTGGTCCGAAAGTGAACCGGGGGACCATATAGTATGTGGTGGTCCGTGCGTCAGCCGCTTTTCCCATACAAAGTGGGCCACCCACACATGCCTCTACCGGGCTGCAAGGGGACTTAGGCATTTCTGTCCACGCTCGCTGCCCGTTACGCGGCCATACGCTCCGACGTTACGCCCGTTGTGCTCACTCTCGCAAACCGCTGTCGCGCCCACGCCGCCAACACCACTCCTGTGCCCTTCCACTCCTCCGCCCACCGCCAGTCACGTGGGCCTCCGCCGTAGTTGTGAGGGCTACACAAAACGCAATGCGCCCGGCTGTGCGCCC
>NW_020290368.1:0-7128 GCF_003184535.1 Aspergillus eucalypticola CBS 122712
CCCTAAACCCTAAAACCCTAAACCCTAAAACCCTAATAAAACCCTAAAACCCTAAAACCCTAAAACCCTAAAACCCTAATAAAAACCCTAAAATAAATTTTTTAATTTTATATTATTATTCTTGGATCTTTATCTTTCCTGAGTCCCTGTTAACTTTATATTATTATATTTAAATCTTTACTTACTCTGAGTCTTTTAATTTATATTATTAATTTTATATTTTTACACCTGTGACTTACTTCTCAAGTCAGTATTATTAATATTATATTTATAGTATTCTTTGGTTATTGCTAGTATCTATTCTGGTAATTTCTTAAGCTAATCTTATTATGCTGGCTTAGTTACTACTATTATTTATATAATAATATTTAAAATACTACTTTTCTTTGAGTTCTTTCTAATATCTAATATATTAGATTTTTATAGTATTTTTAATTCTTTTATAAATTATTTAGTTCTTATTCTAGTCTTTTACTAGCTAGTAAATTATATAAATCTAGATCTTATATCTAGTTCTTACTAGTATTATTTTAAATAATTATAATTAATAAATTAAAGATTTTTAATTTTTTAATTAATTTATAAATTATAATTCCTGAGCTATAGAATTCTTAATATAATATTATATTATTTTAATAATATTATATTAAAATCTATATGCTCGAGGTAGTTTATTATAATTATTAATATAATTTTTGATTTAATTATTAATATAAGAATTTCCAGGTTTTCTTTATTTAATCTAGTAATTATTTTTAGTTTTACTTTCTATTTTCCGAGTATTCCAAGTTATTGTATAAATTACAGATTTATAAAGTTTCTGGTTATACCAGAGTTAACTAGTACTTAAATTAATTATTTTAATATAGTTATTTAAATTTTCAGATATTTTTCTAACTTAGTAACTGTTAATTATTATTCTAGCTAATTTAATTCTAGTTAACTTAAGTATTTTTACAGAAATTTTAAATTTTCTATTTTCGCTGCGTAATGTATCATATATTGATTATTAAAGCAGATTATCCAGTATATTATCTTATAATATAAATATTATCTATATTCTATATATAAATATTTAAAATTAATATATAAATAATAATCTCTTCTGGCTTCTACCACTTCCAGTACTTATAGTTAATATGTTATGATATACTTTTAGTCATGATGTATAAAGTATATATCCATGTAATATATAATTTAAAAAAGTTTATTATATTTCTAGTATTTTTTATTTTCTTTAAAATATACGCACATGCAGTTTTTATAATTATATTATAGATTTATCCCGGTTATCTGTACCTTGTGGCTAATTTTAAATAGGTAATAATAGTAGTCTATATTATCTTATTTATATATTAGATAAAATTCCAGATAATAGGAATATCTTTATAAATATTATTTTTAATTTTTATTTTATATTTTCTAATATCTCAGGTTCTAATATAGACAATATTATATAATTTCTTTAAATTCTAGATAAAATTATATTAGATTTTTCTTAAACTCTTTCATAATATAATCTAATTAATAAAAAATATTATTTTTATTATTTTTCTAATTCTCTTTATTTTTATTCTACTGCATGGGGCATAATTTACTGATATTTAATAAAGATTTTTTTAAAATATTAAATATCTCACTGAGTCTTTTCTTACTGGATTTAAAATTATTTAATTAAATATTATATTTTTTATCTAAAGAATTAAACTTATCTTAAATTATATTAAAATATTTATCCTCTAGAACTGGCTTATTATTATTATTAATTTCTATAAGTTAATTAAATAGTTCAGATAGTCTGTAAATTTCTTATAATTTTATTAATACTATTAGCTTATCTGTATTAGTCTATTATTTTAACTGATTCTGGTATATTCTGCTTACTGGTACTAGTAATTATTCTTATTATATAGTATGTAATTCTTTATTATCTTATATTTATATTATAAGTTCAATCCAGATTTCTGTTAATCTGATATTTATATTATAGATTTCTCTAGTTTTTTTATTTAATTTTATCTAGTCTTCTCTTATAGCTCTTAATTATTTTTAAAATTATTAATATTTTTATTTATAGTTCTTTAACTGATAATCTGCTTTATTATAATTAAAATATAAGTAATCTTTTTTACACCTTTTAAATTTCTTTTTAAAGATTCTATATTATTAAATCTGATATTATATTATATTCAGTTTTATTAATTTTAGTTTATAAAAATTCTTGTACTCCAGGTTTCTAGACTGTACTGGCTGTTTATTATTAGCTTAATAATTTTATTAATTATTTTATTAAAATATAGATTTACTAGTTTATTAGCTTTTTTTTTATTTTATATTATACTTGTACAACTTATTATCAATCTTGACTACTATTATAATTATTTACTGTAATATATCTGGTTATTTTTATTAAATAAATTTTTTTTAGATTTCTATCTTGAGTTCTTTTTTAAATTATATAATATAAATATCTTTATTCCAGTCTAAGTAATTGATAACTTGTAAAAATTTAGAAATATATTTAAATACTGATTTTATTTACTTAAATTATTATAGTTTTTATTTAATATTTTATATTATATTAATATCTCTAAATATCTGTTCAAGATATTTCTTAAATCTAGTATAACTAGTAAAAATTTATTTAATATTATTATTCTGATTCTTTATTAGTTTTTTCTGGTAATTATAGATAAATAGCTTAAACCAATTAAACACTATTCTAATCAGATAGATAAATATAAAAAAAATCTTATTAATTTTATTCTTAAATTTTTTTTTATTTATATTAAAATATAAATATAATTAGATTAAGAAAGTTCTAAGCTTTGATTAATTATTATTAAATAATTCTAATAATCTGATTTTAATAGACTTGACTACTAATTAATCTTTAAATAACTGGTTCTATTACTTTAAGATAGTAATATTTTTTTATAACTAATTAATTATATTTATTAATTTTTATATTATTAGATTTTATTATTATTCTTTTTCTTAGATACTAAAGCCCTGCTGTAAAGTATATAATAAATTTAAAATAATTAATATAATAAATAATTATAACTAGTAAATACTTATATTAATTAGTATTTAATATATTAAATTCTAAGATTATTTTTCTGCCCTGGTTAGCTTAGCTTCACTGGTATATATACTATTAAACTGGATTAAGAAGATATTGTTACGGACCCCTGCTAGTTAATCTACTAGTAAGGCGGACTCGCCAGGCAGAAAGCGCCGATAAGGGCAGCGCTCGGGCAAAGCCAAGTTGTTATTTAGTACAATTCCCGATTACCTTTACGACGCCCAGAACGGCCACGCATCACGTGATCACGGTATACACACGGATCTATGGTATATGGTATACCATCCCGGTCTACAACTACCATGGCGGTATACGACAGACCTAATGGTATATGATATGGTATACGGAGGATAGGATATATAAGGACACTCCTTCATGTACTTAGTTAGTTCTGTTCTTCGTGCTCAATAACACTGTCTTTAAGTAACCATACATTTGGAAGCTTAGCGATAGAACACTCGTCCGCACTTACTTACGGATAGCTGCGCGGCACTATCTGGCCTTACTTCTCTTCTCGTGTCCAAGACCAGTTGTCCTTAGATAGTCATCAGCCTGATACTTCCTCGACCCAGTTCGACGGTACGTATACCAGTGAAGCTAAGCTAACCGGGACAGAGAAGCGATCCTAGGGTTTGACACATTGAGCACCAGTCAGTACGAGTGTTCACCAGTTATAACCATCCATCATGTCGACTACTTCAAGTTCACCGCGCACTCCGCAGCAGGGCTCCAGTGCCCAAGGAGGAGGGCAACAGCAAGGCCCGACGACGCAGGAATTGATGGGTATGGTTAGTCAGTTGCAAGAAAGCATCACTGCCCTGGAGCAACGGAACCAGTTACTCGAAGGTCGATTGGCAGTCAAGTCTGTCAAAGTCAGACCACCGGAACCGTTCGACGGCAATCGATCAAAGCTTAGGGCTTTCTTGACCCAGTTAGACTTGTACCTCAACATGAACAAAGAAAAGCTCAAGAATGAGGTTGACAAAATCTTCTTCGCGTCCACCTATCTAACCGGAACGGCGTTCAATTGGTTCGAGCCGTTCATCCGCGATTATCAGGAAAAGCCGGCAAAGGATCAGGACGACGATACCAAACGAATCTTCTCTAGCTATGCCAGGTTCAAGGAACACCTCGAACAGACATTCGGAGACATCGACGCAGCACGAAACGCTGAACGAAAACTATGGCGACTCAAGCAGACGGGATCGGCATCCAAGTATGCCTCCGAATTCTTGCAAGTCATCAGTCACTTGGACTGGGATGAAGACGCCTACGTCGCACGATTTGAAGAAGGACTCAAGATGGAGATCCAAGAAAAACTCATCTGGCAAGAACGACCGGACACATTGCAGCAAATGATCGCAGCGGCGGTCAAGATCGACAATAAATTGTACGAGTACAACACAAAACGAAAGGAAGGCCGATGGACCAGTGGGTCTATGCCTCGACGAAACAACCAACAGGGCTACCGAGCCAATGATAGACGGCCAGCACAGCCTAGAAGCCTGGGATACGAGGATCCCTACGGACCAAAACCAATGGAGCTGGATGCAACGCAGCATCAGACTCGACGAAATGGAGTCTCCAAGGAGGAGCTCGAAAGGCGCAAAAAGGACCGCTTATGCTTTAACTGCGGCAAGGCAGGTCACCAGTCGAAGGACTGCAAGCAGAAACGGCAACAGCCTCAGAAGCAGCTGAGGGCCACAGACGAAGATCGGTCAGAACCAAATGAAGAGGCCAGAGGAGCCTACGATACCACTGGGGTTAGACCAGCAGGAGGTTGGATCAAATCCGCAGTACAGATACGAAGTAGCAAGGAGCTACGCGCCACACAACAAGGACGACTGCTAGTGCCAGTAAGCAGAACGTACCAGAACCGGTTGAGGCAACAGGCCGACACGGATGAGCCAACAGCACCAACAGAACCGCAAGAAATCCACCGACTATCCGAACCATTCGATTGGCCCACGGGAGTCGACGATAGTAATGAGCCAGCTCTAGAGGACGAATACCCCGATATAGTTTGGGACGAGTTCGACCCTTTGGACGAAGAGTACGGTACTCAGTTGAATGGCCTTGAACCCAGCAAGGAGAGACTCAGTGAGATACCCGATACCCCGGAAAAACCCCCATCAGACATCAATGAATCATGCCCCATGCGATGGGATGAAAATAAAGAGAACCAGGAAGATGACGAAGGTGACGTCTCTTATTGGTTGGACCGCATCATGAAGGAGTTTAAGGAAAATCCAGCGCGATTTTGCCCAGAACTCAAAGAAGTCATGCAACACTGTCCACATTGGGACCTGAGATGTTGGGAAACGCGAAACGAGGATTGGGGACAACACCTACAGAGATGTTCCCGTCATCCGGAATTTTGCCCAACATGTGGACGAGATAACACGGACTATCACCACCACCTGTTCAAAGTCAGCCGCAAGGTACAGGTGGCCGGGACAGATCCGAGATGCGATCACAGAAACTGCATGTGTATACATTTCAAAGGAAACAAGGGACACTGGAAACACGACGAACTCCCTTGGATTGTGTGCTACACGGATATGTGCTCCACACATCATGACCAGAAGTACATCGCGACATATCGACCACAAGTACCAGAAGTGGTAGAAGCCAGGAAGGATCACTGTCCATGCACCAATTTCGGATGTTCATGCATAGGGTATAGACGACACCCGCACCACAAAGCAATGCACTGGATAACCTGCTTCGACAATCAGTGTATGACGCATTACGCAGCGAAAATAGAAAACTCGAAATTTCCGCAGAAACACCCAAGCCAACCAGAACCAAAGTGGCCAGAACAGCAATTAGCGGCCACCGAGTCAGGGAAGCATTTGAAGGTTCAAGCAACCGTGCTAGGACAACCAGCTCAAGTGCTAGTTGACTCTGGCGCAACCGGAAACTTCATGAACCCGCAATTCATGCAGCAACTTGGGATACTCGGAAAACAGAAAGCGAAACCAGAAGCGATTACCGGACTGAACGGGGAGAACCTGGGAACTCTCGCGTTAACAGTCGAGTCAGGGACCGTACCTATGACTATAATGGACCACTTCGAACACATAGATTTCGACGTGACACCATTGGGACGGTATGACATCGTGTTAGGGATTCCATGGCTCAGGGATCATAACCCACAGATCAATTGGAAGACTGAGGGTCTTCAATTCACCAATTGTGACTGCCCAAGACGACACCAGCAAGGACCAGGTATGGGGTCTGGATCCGTACGGCCCGCTAGCCAGCAAGAGACTGGGGCGAGAACTAAGCAACCTATGGGGAGGTTGAGAACACCACGGAAGCCTAACGCGCCAGGCACCGGAGGAAACTCAGAGGAAAGTGGTACCTCGAGTATTGTCGCACAAGTAATAGCAGCAACCAAGCCAGCACAACGAGATTGGCTCAGGGAACTACCGGGATGGGCACCGGCAACAACCGAAGAATACTGCGAGTATAATACTGACAGCACCGACCCGAGGAGCGAGTCACAGGTGCAGGAACACAGGAACGACAGCACAAGGACCGGGACTCAGGAGCGAGGACCTAGGTCCAGCGACACAGGTCAAAGGACTCAGAGCGAGTGGAGACCCAAGCGCAGCGACACAGAGCCAACGGGGACTCAGGAAGGGTGGAGACTCGAGAGCAATGACACAAAGAACAAAAGATTCACAAGAACTCCTAGCTGTGACCAAGAGCGACCCGTGCGTCCCGCCACAGTACGAAAGGTTCAGGGATCTGTTCGAACAACCGGAGAAGCCTGAATTACCTCAGCACGGAAAGCATGACCACACTATTCCTATTGAGGAAGGAAGTCACCAGTGTGTAGAAAGATTTACCCGATGTCCGAAAAGGAATCGCAGGCGCTACGAGAATACATCGACGACCAATTAGCGAAAGGCAACATCAGACCGTCAAAGTCACCCGCAGGACATGGGTCCTATTCGTACCAAAGAAAGACGGCAGCCTACGACTATGCGTGGATTACCGACCACTCAATGCAATCACGATCAAGGATCGGC
>NW_020290369.1:0-6999 GCF_003184535.1 Aspergillus eucalypticola CBS 122712
CATTAATTTAAAATCTTAGTTTATAGAATTCTATTTATTTGAATTATTTTTTTAATTATATTTAAAGATATAATAATTATCTTAAACTTTTAGTTCTAAAATTATCTATAAAATATAATAATTTTAATTAATATTATTCTAATTTTATTTAATATACTCTTACTGCGAGATTTCAAGAGTAATATAAATTATTAATATTAAAATTTTAATTATTAATATTTTAATTTATTTTAATTAATACCTCCTGCAGGGAGCTCTAGTAGATTTATAAAAATAAAAATTTATATTTTAAAATTAATATAGAATATAATAGTTCTAGTAATTTTTAAAAATATTTATTTTAGTAAATAAGATTCTATTAATAGTTTTAATTTATAAATACTAATTTAAAATATATTATAAAATTTAATATAATAAGCCTGCTTTAATTTTATTTTATAATAAAATCTAGTTTGGCTAAATAAATTAATAATATTAATAATTTAATAAAATTTTATATTTTATAAACTATATTTTATTTAGTAAAATATTATACTGACTAAGATCAAGAATTAGAAAGAATATATTATTAAATTATTATTTATTAATAATAAATTGTAATTAATAATATATACTAAAAAATACAGTAACTTTTCTGTTAAATTCTATTATAATATATTTAATTATTAAGAAGATTATTTTACTCTAAAATTAATATATTAATCTAATTATAAATTCAATATTTATATATATAAATATATTTACTTTAATATTTATTAAAATATAGGTAGATACTGTTAATTTATTTTTTAATAATAAAATATTTATTATAAAACTTTTATTTTCTTAATCTAGCAGAATCTATAAATTTAATATATTTAAATAAACTTTTATTTTATTTAAAAAGAAGATTTTTTTAAATATTATTTTTATTTATTTAGTTTTTTTTATAATTTTTAATTATTTAATCTAGATTATTTTTTATTTTAAATAATTTTTAACTAGATAATTTTATTTTTAATAAATAAAATATTATTTTTTAATTATTATATAAATATAGTCCTCGGGCTCCAGACTTAAAATATAATTAATAATTTAAAAAATTTAAATATTTATAAAAATAAGAGCAGTAAGAATAATAATTTTTAAAATAATTAATAAAATATAATAAAATAATAAATTAAATTTATTAAACTATTTTATTATCTGATTAATAAGATTAAAAATATTAGTATAAAATTTATAAAATTTAATAAATTAATTAAAGTTTATTTTATTATTTATAAATTAGATTATGATTATCTTTTTTAATTTTTAAGATAATTATTGATATAAATTATTTTTCTAATAAATTCTAATAATACTAGTCTCCATAATTAGATACTAAAATATAAAAATAAAATTATAAAAATTTTTTTAGTATTATTTTCAGTTTTTAATATTAATATTAAATATTATAAACTTTATTTAAATTAGTAAAGATTATCTTTAAATATTTTAATATATTCATAATATTTTTATAAGAATTAATTATTTTTAAAATAAAATTAAAAAATTAAATATTTTTAAATATCTTCTTTATAATAATTATTTATATATATATATATCAGATAATTAATATAATTAATAATATAATTAAATAAGCTGTATTAGTTTTTGATTTTTATTATATTATAATTAATTAGTTTTTGAAAGCCAGAATCTTTCTATTATTAAATATTAAAAATTAAAAATTTTTAAAAATATTTTAAAATTCAGAGATCTTAGCTTTTTGATTATTATAAATTATATAATATATTATTATTATTATCTATATATTATATTCCTGGAGAATATTGTTATATTTTTTAACTAATTTACTTTATTTCTAGATAAATATATTTATTATATTTATTAATTATAATATTCAGTTCTAATTCTATCTTATTTATAAGATTAAAAATTAAATTAAAAGTTTCTTTTAGATTTTTTTATATATTTTACTAAATCTTTTCTAAATAATTTTTTTATAATTATTAGTTTTTTTATTTAAGAAAATAATTAAGTATTATCTTAAGTTTTTTTATATAAATTAAAGCTATTCTAGCTTTTTCTAATTATTCTAATTCAAATAAATTAATAATTAATAATTTTTTTAAATAATTTAGTTTAAACTGTTCTGTCTTGGCTATTTTAATATTGCTAAATATATATCAGATAAATACTAGTAATTTTACTAGATAGCTAGCTAGCCACTTGCAGTATTAATTAAAAAAAAGATAAATAGCTATAATATTTAATATTATATAAGTACTAATTAAATATTTATATTCAGAGTATCTAAATTAAAATATCAAATATAAGGAAGAAAAGGAAAAAAGTATAAGAAATTATATATAAATAATAAAAACAAGTAAATAAGATAAAACAAACAGAATAAATAATACAAGATTACATATAATAAACAAAGTAAGTGAAAACTACATCATGTGCCTCAGTCACATCTTGCCATCACATCCAGATACTAGAAAAATTTATAAAAAAACCTTATAATATTTTTAAAAACTAGATATATATAATATTTTTAGAAGATATTTATAAATTATTAAAAATTAAATATTAAAATAGCTTGAAGTACTTATAATTAAATAAAATATTAAAATATTATTTTAGAAAAATTATAGTAATCCAAATAATATAAGATCCTGGAAATATAGATAAGAATTTAGAGTAAAAATTAAATATAATAAAAAATTTTTAAAATAAATTATTCTGTATTTAATATTAAAATTATTAATATTAAAAGCTGGAATATATAACAGCTTATTATCTAGAAAATATAATATAAATAAAAAATTATATATTCTAATTTTATATTTAATAGTAATACTGGAACTTCAGTTATAAAAAATTTCAATTTTATTAATATATTAAAATAATTAATATATCTAAAAAACCCGCACTCATATATATTTTAATAAACTATAATATACAGGCAGATCTTAATTAATTATAAATAAAATAATAATTAAATTTATTAAATTAAGTTTCTTGTTATATAGAGATTTTAAACAGATATTATATATTTTTATATGAATAATATAATTTTATAATCAGTACTACAGACTGCAAGAATAAAAAAAAATTAATTAATAATAATTTAATATTATAAATATATAAGATTTTATATAATAATAAATATATCTTAACTACAAAACTAAAATTTTAATATTAAATAAAAAAAGAGAAGCTGGTATTACTATATAAAAAAATATATTTTAGAAAAATTTTTTTGAAAAAATATTAGTATTGTCAGAATCCCCTGGGGGAAGGTCTGGAAGTAATAAGGGTCAGGTGACTCAGGGTCACTAGGCCGAAAAGAGTAGGCAGTCTGGTATAAAAAGATCTAATATAAAGATAATAATATCTCTTTGATTACTTGACCAGAGAAGTTACGGTCAGGTAGTAATCATAAAATAATAATATAATCAGGTCACATGATACTAGTCCTAAATAGAAAACTAGGTATCGATTCATAAAATATATAAAAATAAGTATAATTAATAAACTTGTTAAAAAGAAGTAATCCTACTATCTAAATAAAAAAGAAATAAATTCTTAAATAAATAATAAATAAATTAAATAACTTGGATTACTTAGAAGACTTAATTTAAATATTTTAAATATAAAAATATAGACTTTATTTATCTTTAATTCACTATCTGTAGTAAATGAATCTAGATCAGGATCATGAATCATCAAAAAATAAAAAAATTATAATTAACTAATTAGAATAATATAAAAATCACATATAAAAGAGAAAATATCAGGATTTTAAAAAATTAAGTTTAATCTACTCTATAAATATTAGATATTTTATATAATTTTATATGGAGCATATGGAGCATGTGATAATTCTAGATATTTATAGAAACAAGGATTTTTATATAAATAAATAAGAATTTAATTAATAAAAAAAAAGTAATTTCCAGCTAATATATCTTTCCAGATTTACATGTATATAAAATTATTAATTTAGCTAATTTTATTTATTTATTTGACTTAGGCCTTCGATATTTTTTATATTTAAATAATAAATAAACTTTTAAAATTTTTAGTTATTAAATTACTTAGTTAATCCGTCTGCAGGTATTTTATTAGTTAGAATCTATTTTATTTTAATTTTATTTATATTAATTTATTATTTTAGCTAATTTTTATAAATATCCACGTGTTTGAGTTTTATATAGTATAATAAACATAGATTCATCAAAATTCATATAGCTTATATATTATTATAATAAATATAAATAGATTAGTCTAGATTAAATTAAATAGCTTTAAAAATTTAAGTCTATTATAGAAATTACTTACTAGCTTAGATAAGATAATAGAAATTTAATTTTTATAATAAATAAAATTACTGTTTTTTACTTTCTTGATATCTAGTTAATTAATTTATTAAAAAATTTACTTATATAAGTCTCTGAGCTGGTTTTATTTATATTATCTGTAAATATTATATTACTGATTATCTAAAAAATTAGACTTGTTTTATCTATTTAGTTTAAAGATTTAATATAGAGATATCTTGATTTATATAAATAAAATATTATATAATTTACAGTATTTTAATATTCTAGTAATAAATTTAATAAATATTTATTGAGTGTCTGTACTGGCTTTATAATATTTAATTATAAAATTATAATTATATATAATAAAAATCGAATTTTTTGCTGATATAATTTAATTTCAGCAGGATTTGCATGATTTAATTTATTTAATTTTTAAAGATTTATAATATAGAGTATTTTCAGTGATTTTATCTAATTATATTAAATTAATAATTAATTTTTTTAATATAATCTATTTATAAAATCCATAATTTTTACTGTTTCCTGTTATAAGTAATATTAATATTTAAGAATTTTATTATTTCACCCATTTCTTTTATTTTATATATATTTATTAATTGATTTTTGAAATTCTTGAATATTTTCTGATTTTTTTAGTAGAAAATTATAATAATATTATTAATAAAAATAATTAAAATAAAATAATTATTTATAAAAATATAGAAGTCTTTATTTATTAATTTTAATTTTAATTTTATAAGAATTTTCTTGATTATTTATTATTATTATCATAAAGATTTCTATAATTTATATAAAATTTTATTTAATTTAAATATCTTTTTTTTAGCTGTAAAGCTAGAAGAAAATAATATATAAATTAATTTATTTATTTTATTATTTAGAAAGATATTCACAGCATCTATTTAAAAAATTTTAAGATTAAATACTGTAATTATTATAAATATTATTTTTAAAATTTAAGATTTTAAGATTAAAATTTTTATTTTTCTTCTAGAATAAGATTAGCTATAAATCTTTTTATATATAAATTTAGACTTTAAATTTCAATAAATTAGTATTTTTATTGAATTCATATATAAAAACCTATTTTAATAAAAAATTTAATAATTTTTGATTTTTTCTTTTAGTATAAGAATCCATGTTTAAATTATTTATAATTATTAATATTTAATTTTTATAATTTTAATAAATTTCTACTAGTATAAGTATTTTTATAATTCCTTTTAATCTATTGGAGAAAGCAGAAGATTATATTTTTATAATTTTAAGATTTTATCTGAGATTCTTATTATAAATAATTATAGAAATTATTTTATTATAAAATTACAGACTTGTTTTGAGGATCCAAGATCTGGTAATTCTAATTAAATTTATTTCTAGCTAAACTCTAATTTTTCAATAATATCAGTATTATTAATAAAAATCATTGGTAGTATAGATAATAGAATTAATAATTAATCTTTCAAAATTTAATCTGTTTGGCTATTTTACTTAATTTCATTAATCTGGTTAATTTTATTATTTTTATTATTTTTATTAATTTTATTATTTTTATTATTTTTATTATTTTTATTATTTTATTATTTTTATTATTTTTATTATTTTTATTATTTTTATTATTTTTATTATTTTTATTATTTTTATTATTTTTATTATTTTTATTATTTTTATTATTTTTATTATTTTTATTATTTTTATTATTTTTATTATTTTTATTTTTATTATTTTTATTATTTTTATTATATTTTTATTATTTTTATTATTTTAATTATTATAATTATTTCTTTGATTTTCTTCTTTAAAAATTCCTGAATTATTTTTTTATATTTATTTGCTGGAATTCTTGAATATTTAAATTTTTATTAATAAAATTAATAATTTTATTTAATTTTTCTAGATTTAGAATTTTAGATTAATTATATTCTAGATCATCTTCATAAAATTTCTCTATATTATCATGTGAATGGCCATATATTAAATTTTTATTAAATATATAATTTTTTACTGATATAATTTTTTGTTTTATAGGAATCCATATTCTCCAGATATTTAAAACTATATAATTAATTAGATAATTAATTAAGACTCAGGAATTTAACTTATTAAATTTAAATAGTTTAATAATTTATATATAAACTTTTAAGCTATATTACTTGAGATTTATTAAGTTAAGTTTTTTATATAAAAAATAAGATAAATTATCCAGACATTTATATAATTTATTATAGAGAATTTTCTAGTTATTTATTTTATTTAATATTTTATTTAATATATATATTACTGCCCCTGCTGCCTCTGGCTATAGAAAATGGAGTAACTCTAAATTAATTATTAAAATTTTTATTTTTTAAGAAATTAGAATTCTAGCTTTTTTTATAAAAATATTTTATTTAGATTAATTTTTAAAATTTTAAATAACTAGAATACCTGTTTCTTTGCAAAGTATTAAATAATTAAATAAATTAGAGTTTTTATCTTAGTAATAATATCAAAGATTAATCTTAAATTAATTTTTTATAAATTATATTATTTATATCAAAGTTTAATAAATATTAGATTTATTTATAGAATTTAGCCCAGATAATATTTTATAAATAATATATATATAACTATATATACTTATTATTTATACCTGAACATATAAATAAAATCTTAATATAAG
>NW_020290370.1:0-6938 GCF_003184535.1 Aspergillus eucalypticola CBS 122712
TTAAAAAGATAATTCTAACATAATTTAAACCCTGCAGATTAATATTTAAATTAATAGAAAAATAAATTAAATAAGTTTTATCTAAATATTAATACAATTCATGTAATTTTTTGGAAAAGAATAAATATTATTCTGCTATCCTGTTTTTATAATTATTAAATAAATTTAAAAAAGTAATTATTAAAGATAGTTTTTTATATAATATAAAATAATTTTAGAAAGTTTAAGACTACTTAAAAATATATCATCAAAAATTTAAAAACAATTTATTTCAAATATAATATTATTTATTTTTTTATTTCTATGATATAGAAGTCTAGAAAATGATTGTATTTATATATTGATTATTAAAACTTAAATATATCAATATATAAAAATCTTAATTTAATTTTATTTATTAACAAAATATTAAATCAGCTAAACAATATCAAGATTTTTTATAAATTTAATATTTGTCTAAAATCCTTAAAATCTATATAAATCCTAGCTTGAAGAATCCGATAATATTTAATATTTATTATAAAATTTATAAATACTATATACTAACTACTATCTAATGTTATAAATAATTTGACTGTTTTCTAGTAACTTATTAATAAGATTCATAGATTTTCTGAATAGATTTATTACTGTTTATATTAATAATATACTGATTTTTTGTAAAAATAAACCTGAATATGAATTTAATATATCTTAATTTATAAAGTATTTATATTATTAGTCTCCAGGCTGTTATTTGTAAATATAAATTTTATATAAAAAAACTAAGTTTCTAGACTTTATGATTTCTATTACTAGTATATATATAGATTCTATTAAAATTATTATAATAATCAAATAATAATATCATATAACTATTGAAAAGACCTAGTTTCTTTTAGATTTCTATAATTTTTAATATTAATTCTTAAAAAATTATAATTAAACAACAAAGTCTATAACCTGGTTAATCTAGAGTAATATCCTCTTTATATAAAATAATATTTTTTTTTCAAAAAATATCTCGAATTTTATATTATATTTTGAGATCTATTTATAGACCTGTGTTAATATATTATAATTTTTTTAAATTTATATAGATAGAAACTAATATTATTAATAAAATAATACTAAAAGTCTCTAAGAGAAATTAAATAGAGTATAATATTCTATAGTCTATTATTATGAGAGCCAATCAAAAATCATATCCAGAGTATTTAAACTAGAATATCAAACATAAGAGGAGGAAGAAAAGAAATGTAGAAAAATATGTATAAATAATAAAGATAAATAAGTAAAATAAAGTAAATAGAATAAACAAAACAAGATCACGTATAATAAATAAAGTAAAAACTATATTATATATCTTGATTATATTACTTGCTATTATATTACACTTCTATTTAAGATTAATTATTCTTAGCCAGGAGTATGTTATTATTTTTATAGTCTAATATAAATTTATTAGTCTTAGCAGTAGCTAGCTTTTAAAATAGTTATTAAAGAATTCAGAGCAGGTAGAATATTTAATATAATAATTTTATAAATAAAATAAAATATTCTTAAAATTTCTAATTAGATATTATATATAATCTATTTTATTTGAAGTAAATTATTTAATCTTATATTATAAATAGTTATAATATAACTAGCTAGCTATTATCTTTTAACTTTTTATTTTATTCAATTATTAACTTTGATAGAAATAGTAATACTTTAAATTTAAATAAATAAAATTTTCTAAAATAAAAGATCAGGTACCCTCATATATTCTTTAAAAAATAAATCTTATATATACTCTCTATCTTATAAATAATTAGAACCAGTTTATACTAATTATTAAAAAGCTTATATGTAGACTGACTCTAGTATTCATTTCTTATATTAATAAAAATATTAATAAAGATTTTATTTATTAATAATATTAAGATTCTCTTGACAGCTTTGACAGTTTATTTATTGAACTTATTAATCTTGAATTTTTCAATACTTTTTTTAAAAATAGAAAACTAGATTTTTTTTATCTAATAAATAAAATTTTTAGGTTTAATTTTAGTTAATTATATATTACAGAGAATCTATAAAAAAATTAAACCTGTAGCAGTTCTTCAGAAAGAAGTAGAAGTTTTATAACAATATATTATTAAAGATATATGAAAATTAATAAAGTATGAAACAGGTATGAAGACAGATTATAAGAAATATTCTCATATTCATATATTAATTAATTAATTAATTATATTATATTAAATATCTTTATTCCAGACATTTTGATAATATTAAAATTTAATAAGAACTAGTATTTTTATATACCTAGAATATACAAGTAATAGTTAATAATAAATTTTATAATAATTATTTTTAGAATTCTTTTATATCCCGGATTACTGGCTAGTTTTGATATAATCTTGATTTATTTTTAAGAGAAAATCTATTATCTGATCATTATCTTTTAAAGAGATTTCAAAGACAGTTAATTACAGTTAAATACTTAATTCTATCTGCTTTAGCTTCAGTACTACTTGAAAATAATCATTCTTTAATAATCTAGTAATAAACTTCTTATAAGTAAAATAATTAATTAAAGTTTTATTCATTCTTATATAATGTTAGATAATAAAACAATAATAAGAAAAATTTATCCAGCGGGCCTGCCAGGTATTGAATTCTTTAATTATTATAGAATATTCTAAGACTTAGTATAATTATTTCATTAATAGTGTCCGTCTTTACCTGTATAAGCCTAGAAGAATTATAATATATTTGTCATAGAACAACCTAGGAGAGTTGTACACACAAGGCTAAAAAAGACTATTGTTACCTGCAGCTACCTGCAAATCCCTAGAATCCTGCTTATATAGATATGTATATACAGGAATAAATAATTATTATTATTAATATATTATACTGTTTTTCTCTTCCAATGGCTTCAACCTAAAGCTAAAAAATTGCTTATTGATATACTTATTAGTTAACTGAACCTAGGCTTATATAATTCTTATAGTTAACGTTATGTTCTATTACTAAGCAGTATAATCCTGAGAGTAATCTATTCAGCTAGTAAAATAATATCATAATTTAATATTTATCTAATAAACATAAAAATTACTGGATTGATATATTAAAGCTATTTCTCAGCCAGCAAGAGAGTAACTTGAACATGAGATCTCTGGTTAACTAGTAGCTGCAGACTCCTAGAATCCTGCTTATATAGACATGTATACACGAGGGAGTAGGTGGTCACTACCACCAGTCTATTACAATATAAATATAAATATAAATATTAAGATTTCTTTTTAAAATCTGGCATATTTTTTACCAAAAAATTATTTTGTATAAATTTTTTTTCTAAATTAACTAGATTATAAATTTTATAATTTAACTGTACTTCTTCATAAATTAATGATAAAAATATTAAAAAAACTAGATTTTCTTGATAATTGCAGTAGTCTTAGCAGAGTCTATATATATATATATATATTAATAATTAAGATTATAAAGTCTAGAAACTTAGTTTTTATTATATAAAATTTATATTTATATATAATAAACTAAAAATTAGTAGCACAAAAACGTTCTAGAATCTAGTATATATAAAGTTTATATTAAATTTTATTCTTACTAAAAATCAGTATATTATCAATATAAACAGTAATAAACTTTTATGAAAAATCTATAGAAATGTTATTACTAAATTACTGGAAGATAGCCAGGCTATTTATAAAATTGAATAATAACATTTAATATTTTTAAATGATATAATAAATATAAAATCTTATTAAACTCTCAGAGCTGGAATCCATGTAAATTCAATAAAACTTTTCATAAATATTAAATTTAATTAAAATCTTACTTTTCTTCAGCCACTTTATTATTTTACCAATGAGTAAAATTATATAGAGATCTTTATAAATTAATATATTTTTTTTCCTAATAATTAATGAATAAATAAAATTTTTCTCTGGGCTTTTGCACCATGAAAATAAAGAAAATAAATAATATTATATTAAGAATAATAAATCTCTTTTGAGATATTTAATATAAGTTACCTAATAATCTTAAATTTTTTAGAGGTATCTTGGAAGACTATTTCTTGTAACTCATTTCTTTAAGTTTATTCAGTAATTATAAGAGCGGGAAAATAAAAAAAATATCTAATTTTTTCTTAAAGAGGATATCAACTTATAATAATATTGAAATAAAGTTTACTTCATCTGGTATATAAAATTTTTATTTTCCTGATCTAGCAGATTCTATAAATTTAATATATAGTTAAATAAATTATGTTCTATCTAGGATGAAGACTTTTATCAGATATCTTTTTTTCATTTATTTATTTTTCTTTATAGTCTTCAGCTATTTAATCTAGATTATTTTCTTTTAAATATTAACAAAGCACAGTCTTCTGGCTCTAGATTTAAAATATAAGTAATACTATGAAGAGTTCAGTTACTAATAAAAACAGGGATAATAGAAAGAATATTATTAAAGACTATAAATAAAGAATAATAACATAATAAACTAGTTTCCTAAAATAATTTATCATCTAATTGATAACATTCAAAGTATTAATCAGTACAGAACTTGATATGATTAAAGTTTATCTTATTACTTATAAACTGGGCTGTAACTATTTCTTTAAATTTGGAAAATAATTATTAATATAAACTATTTTCCAAAAGTTTTATTAATACTGGCCTCTACTACTAAATACTAGAAGATAAAAATAAAATCATAAAATTCTTTTTGAATATTATTTTTAATTTTTAATAATGATATCAGGTATTGCAGGTTCTATTTTAATTAATAAATTATTTTCAAATATTCTAATATATTAGTAATATTTTCATAAAGATTAGTTACTTTAGAATAGAATTATAGAATTTAATATTTTCAGATAACTTTTATTCTTTTTTATAATCGTTATTTATATATATATATATATATTGGATATTATTTTATTTTGACTTTTTACTGTACAGCCTGCTTAAGCTAGCTAAAAAAGATTTTCCATTATAGATCTATATAAACAGCTCTGGTATTAGTAATTATATAAGTATAACTAATATTTAGCTAGATCTTTTATAGATTTCATAGGTTTATTTGAATATTTAGATAAAATAAAATATACTGATTGTAAGAATAGCTGGTTTATTATTAATTCTCTGCTTAGTTAAGATATTCTTTTTCTAGAAAAATAAAATCTAATATATATCTTTCAACTAGTCTTGATTTAAATTTTATTCTAATAATAGAAAAATATTAAGAATATATCAGAAGCCTACTTAAAAATCTAACTAATTAATTAAATTATATAATAATATTTAATAAAAAATAATAATTTAATTAATAATAATTAAAAAATTAGTATAAGCCCGGATAGCAGTCTGATTATTTATAAGAATAATTATATTATTTCTAAAAATACAGATAATAAAATAAAAAAATAAAAAAAACCATAGTTATTAGTATAATTTATAAAATATATTTATGAATTAAAGTTAATATTATATTTATATTAATAAATCTTTTTAATATATATTATTTATATTCTCTTAAAGTTTACAGGGCGGCTGATATTACAGGATTTAAAAACTATTATTATATTAATACTGTCTGTATAGCCACTGTTATTTATATAAAATTAAATAATAATATTAAATTATCATTATATAAAAATTTTTTAATATTTTTATAGTGCTTCTAGTTTCTGTATATAATAGATTTTATTAAAAGGAAAGCATTATAAAATTAATAATTTTAAAATTTAATTTATAAATAAATAAAACCTGTCTTAAGTTTTTATAAAAAAAAATATTAAATTTTATTTAAGATATCTTTTTTATAATTAGCTATTAACTGTATATGTTCTAAAGTATTTAATAAAGTTATAAAATTAAAAAATCATTGAATAGCTGTTTTTAGTAGCCAGCTTAAATCTAAATAAAAAAAATAGAATATAAATCTAGATTTTTAAAATTTTATGAATTATTATATGAGGGACTCTAGTAATCTGGTAAAGTATATAATATTAAATATTTCTCAGAATTCTAATATCAGATATTAACTATTATTTACAATATTTTCTTCTTTTCTAAGTCGATTATATAATTATAATTTAAATATAATATAAGAATATCTCTGTATTCTTTAGAAAAAGAATATTTATAAAATTATCATATTTATTTTAGAAGTCCTGATGTGGTGTCTGCTTTTATATTATATATTTTGTTTATAAATTCTATCGTTTATATTTGAATAATATTGAATTTTATATAGATTTATATCATATATATGTCCGTGTTCTGAAAATTGTATCAATGTCTTTTTAATTATTTCAAAATATATTTTTATATAGCAATACTATTTTTTATTTGATTAATACTTATATTTAGCTTTATAGGCATATCTGATATTATATTTACATCTTATATATTAAGTAATAAAATATTGATTATTTTTCCCTAACTCCTGTAATCTATG
Source organism: Aspergillus eucalypticola CBS 122712 (assembly GCF_003184535.1). NCBI lineage: Eukaryota > Fungi > Ascomycota > Eurotiomycetes > Eurotiales > Aspergillaceae > Aspergillus > Aspergillus eucalypticola. The sequence continues at coordinate 6,463 of NW_020290370.1, forward strand.
ATATTGATAACAAGATTATATTATGTATATAATATATGATATTTATAAAGTATCTCTATATAATAAAAGTTTTATTAAGTTTAATCATTATCTTTCTTGTAATCAGTTTTATAAATTTATATATTATAATATATCAACATAGATACCTAGTTAAATTCTTTAAATGTATTGATAATAATTAAAATTCCCTTATAACTACAATTCCAGCACTATTGCTATATATATAATTAAGTTTTTTATTTTTAATTTACATCTTATTTTTTCCATAATAAGCTACTATATAGTTTAACTTTTAACATATTTAATATTTGATATTAAATATAAAAGTATTCATTCAAGGTTTCTGTCTTATATTCAAATTATTTTAAAATTCAATTTATATTCCTCAAAGCCTGTATGTACTGTCAGGATTATTATAAATTCTTTGAAACAGATTTCTAATGTTCTCTCATTTAATCGTAAGTATTTTATATTGC
>NW_020290371.1:0-6599 GCF_003184535.1 Aspergillus eucalypticola CBS 122712
AATAAGATTAAATATAAATTTTATATATATTAGATTTTAGAATATCTTTATACTACTAGCCTCCAGGCTATTATTTACAAATATAATTTTATATAATAAAAATAAAGTTTCTAGGCTTTATAATCTTTATTATTAATATATATATAAATCTGGCTAAGACTGCTGTAATTACTAAATAATAATATTTTATAATTATTAAAAAAATCCAGTTTTTTCTGGACTTTTATAACTTCTATTATTAATTTATAAAAGAATACAGTTAAATTATAAAATTTATAATTTAATTAATTTAGAAAGATATTTTCTTTTTATAAAATAATATTTATAAAAAAGTTTTTTAAACTTTAAAAAAGATTTTAATATTTATATTTATATTAATATATTATAATTTCTCTAGATTTACATAGATAGAAATTAATATTATTAATAAAATAATAATAAAAATTCTCTTCTAATAAATTAATAAAATATAATATTTTATAATTTATTATTTTAAGACTATATCCCTGCCTGAATATAATTATAATATTTATAATAAAAAATATTAGTAATTATATAAACTTTAATAGAGTAGTATACTGAATTAAAAAAATTATAATAATTAAAAAAATTTAATATTTTTATAAATTACTAAGTCTTAGAATATCTTATAATTATTAAAAAATTTAATATTTAATAAATTTACTAGATAAAGATATTCTTTTATTATTATTTTATTATTTATTATTATCTAGAAAAAAATAATACTCTAGCTAATTATTTTATTTATAAAAAATCTATTATTAAATAATCTAAAAATTATTATTTTTAAATATTATTAAAATTAGATTAGCTAGAGCTAGAAATTATTTTTAAATTTTAATTTATAATTTTTAAATCTACTATAATAATAACTTCTGTAAAGCTAAATCTTTATATAATTAATTAAATATTAAATATTAATTATAATTATCTGTCTTTGGAGCTTCTCTGAAAGAAAATATAATAATTAAATAATAAATTCTTTTTAAAAAATAAATTATTATTATACTAGAATTAGCTAGTAATTCCTGATAAAAAAAATCTTTAAATATAATTATTAAATAAGATTTATTATTAACTATTATTTATATATTTAGAATACACGAAGATAATAACTTTTATAAAATAATAATATTATTAAAATATCTAGAATAGAAATATTTAATATTATATAAATAATTACTTAATATATAAATATAAAAATATTTATTATAATTTATTTTTAGACTTATTTTATTTTTTATTAATTTTTATATATTTATAATAATATATTTTAATAGATTTTTATTTCTTTTTAAAAAATTATTACAGCTATAATACAGTTTTTATTATAATAAATTATTTTAATAAGTATATTATCTCTATTTTATATACTAAGTAAATATTTATATAAGATATAATATATTTATTTATAAATTAGATATATATTTAAATAAGATTACTAGATATAATTATTTCTGATTAAAAAGACTAATTTATAGCTAATTTTTAAAATAAATTTTATAAAATTTTATAGATTAAATTAAAGCTTTCTACTGTATATTATTTCTAAATTAATAAATAAATAAAAATTATTAATTAATATATAATTTAACAGCTTATCTTATTTATTAATTATTTTTAGAATAACTAGTTAAAATTATTATTTTTAATTAATTTTATTACTGCTGCTCTTCTGTATGAATCTACTGGATTATTACTATTTATAGTAGAGAGAGATTATAAATCTAAAATATTATTTAATTAAATATTATTTACAGATCTTCTACTGTATACAGTTATCTAAGATTAGATATAATAATTTATTTATTAAATAAAACAGATCTAGCTTTTTATTTAAAAAAATATCTAAGAAATTTAAGACTAATAAATTTAATAAATAAATTATTAATATTATCTAGAAAATTTTAATATTAGTAATAAAATTTTTATTAATATAAAAAATTAATATTAGAATTAGTCTTTATATAAGCTCTCTAAAAGTTAATATAAACTAGTTTTAATTATTAATAAAATAAGAAATATATATAAAATTTATTTTCATAAAAATATATAAGTATATCTAATCTTTTATTTTAAAGAATTATATTTATAAAATTTCTTGGAGGTCTTATCTGACTAGATTTAAAATATTATTTTTTTTATTAAAATTAATAATTAAACAGAATAAAGAATCAAAAAAATAATAATTAATTAATCATATCATAATTATTTATAATATAAAATTAAATAGCTTGCTTCAGATAAAGTAAATTATATATAATATTTAACTAGAAATTTTAAAAATACTTTATTCTATTTATAAAATTATTATATTAAATATTTTATCTGTTTCAGGCTCCTGAAATAACTGCTATAATAGCTAGCTACTACTGAGACTAATAAATTTATACTGGATTATAAAGATGATAATATATCTTTAACTAAGAACAGCCAGTCTTAAAAAAAGAGATAATATAATAATAAAATATAACTAAAATATATAATATAGTTTTTATTTATTTTATTTATTCTATTTACTTTGTCTTACTTGCTTATTTTTATAATTTATATATATTCTTCTATACTCCTTTCCTTTCCCCTCTCATGTTTAATATTTTAGTTTAGATGCTCCGAATATGAGTATTTGATTAGCGCTCACACTAAATACAATAATAATTATGAATAAAAAAATCATAACTTAATACATAAAACTAATGAATAGAAAAGTCTTCTATTTATAATATTCCTAAATTAAAAGATAATAAGTTTTAGTATAATATTTATTCAGAAGCTATATTCAAATTATTCTATATAATAAATAATTATATACATAAACCCTACAGGACTTTTTCTATATAATTATACAACTTATCTTAAGAAACTTATATCTAAAGAAAGTTACACTAGATGTATTCTTTTATCAATAAAGAAAGAAATATCAAAATATAATTTATTTAATACTTCTTCTGTTATCTTAGTATCATGATTTTTAGCTTACTGAAGATAAAATTATTCATATATATAATATATAATTCTAGGTTATAGAAAGATATCTCAGTATTGAAAGATGATCTCTTTTATAAAATTATAAATAACTATAGTACATATCTAATTATCGATAATCCTAATATATATTGTCTGATATGAATCATAATATAATTTAGCTATTAATATTGTGACATAGAGGCTCTAGTTAATTTAATTATCAATTATAATATTAATTTAAAAACACTACTTTGTAGAAGATCATTATATAGAAAAATATAGTAAGATAATCAATTATGTATCATCTACTTTACAATAAAACAATCAGCTGATCAGCTCTTAGTTCTATGGAAATCAATAATAAAACATTAATGAAAAAAAATAAAATATCAATTTAGTTTAATTTACAAATTATCAAGATTCTTCTATTAAAAAGATAAAATAAGACAGTTATTAGTTTAAAATTATATTATCGAATGATACTAGTATTAATATATTTTATCTTATATTATTGCTTACAGCAATGATTATTTAAACGATTTTTATAGAATGAATTATATAATAATTCTATCCAGAATATACTGTGAAAACTAATATTATTGAGAAAATAAATTAAATACAAAAATTATATTCTATATAATCTGATATATAATAAATCAGATAATTACTAAAGTATCAATAGTTAGAAATTATAAATAGATTAGAGAAAAAAATAGTTTATACAGGTCTTCCAGTAGTTGGTATAAGAAATATATATAAAATATAATTTCAAATGTATCTTTATACTTAATTATCATATTTCTAATAATACTAATAATATAAATAAAATTTGAACAAATAATCCGGAGAAGACAACCAGATTATTTTAAACATTATCTTCTTCTGAGAGCAGACTGAGCAGTACTGCTAATCTCAGTAATATCATTATATATGTTGAAAATTACTATACAAAAAATTGATTAATCATATATTATATTATTTATTACCAGACACCTGGCCTGGATAGTATTTTAAATCTTTTGTAATTAATATTATCTTAAATTAAGTAAATATGATTTAAAATATTCAATTTTTATTTTTATTTTTTTAATTATAGTTATACTATACAAGCCAGCTAAAGATAATTATAGAAATTCAGTAAATATTCTATAAGCTTATTAAATTTAATAACAATCTTTAAATTCATTATCACTGTATATCTTAGCTATTTGGGTAAATATTATAAGCTTTCCTCGTAAAGATATATAAGAAATAGTAATAATACTTTTAGAAATATGTATATTATATTTTTATTTCTAATTAAGAAAGTCTATACTACCTAGTGGAAAACATATTCTATTATAATCTTCTTTATTTTTACTATATTTGAGATTTGTAATAATATCTCATATCTATACTTGCTATATAATCTTTGAAAAAAAATGTTTTTAATATTTATTAAATAAATCAAGAGTTTTTTTGATAATTAATATATAATTATTACTTTATTGAAGAGTGCTCTTAAAAATACTGGATTATAATCAATATTTTATGTATCGTTAAACTATTTCTTGTATTTACTTTATTTTATTATACTAATGTAAGTAATAATAAAAAAAGTTGAAAAAATAATAATCAGTTTAACCCTGTTAATAGAAGACTTTATCCGAAAAAATATACAAATAATATTTATATTTTCAATCTTATTATCTAGAATGATTATTTATAATTTTAATATATATATTGTGAACAGGAGAAGCAGATATTTATATTTAATTTCAATTATCGAGTATAATATGATTTATTTAGTGAAATAAGATATTTTCATATTTATTATATATGTGAGCGCCAATCAAATACTCATATTCGGAGCGTCTAAACTAAAATATTAAACGTGAGGGAGGAAAGGAAAGGAGTATAGAGGACTATATATAAATAATAAAGATAATTAAGCAAGGCGAAGTAAACAGAACAAATAATATAATATTATATATAATAAATAAAGTAAGTGAAAACTATATTATATATTTTAATTATATTTTATTATTATATTACTCTTTTTTTTAAGACTGGCTATTCTCAGTTAGAAATATATTATTATTTTTATGATCTAGCGCGAACTTGTTAATCTTGGCAGTAGTCAGTTATTATAATAATTACTTAAGAGGTCTAAGGCAGGTAGAATACTTAATATAATAATTTTATAAATAAAATAAAATATTCTTAGAATTTCTAGTTAAATATTATATATAATTTACTTTATTTAAAGTAAGCTATTTATTTTTATATTATAAATAATTATAATATAGTTAATTAGCTAGTATTTTTTTAATTTTTTATTCTATTTAATTATAAATTTTAATAGAAATAATAATATCTTAAATCTAGTCAGGCAGAGTCTTTAAAAAATTCTATAAATATAATTTTTTAAAATAAAAAATTAGGTGCACTCATATATTCTCAGAAAAATAAATTTTATATATATTATTTTATCTATTTTATTAATAATTAGAATTAGTTTATATCAGCTATTAAAAAGCTTTTATAAAGATTAATTCTAATATTAATTTTTTATATTAATAAAGATTTTATTACTAATATTAAGATTTTTTAAATAATATTAATAATTTATTTACTAGATTTATTAGTCTTAGATTTCTTAGATTATTTTTTAAGTAAAAAGCTAGATCTGTTTTATTTAATAAATAAATTTCTATATCTAATCCCGGGTAATTATATATAGTAAAAAATCCGCGGGTAATATTTAATTAAATAATATTTTAGATTTATAATCTCTTTCTACTATAAATAGTAATAATCCAGTAGATTTATATAGAAGAATAATAATAATAAAATTAATTAAGAATAATAATTTAAATTAATTATTTTAAAAATAGTTAATAAATAAAATAAATTATTAAATTATATATTAATTAATAATTTCTGTTTATTTATTAATTTAAAGATAGTATACAGTAAAAAACTTTAATTTAATTTATAAGATATTATAAAATTTATTCTAGAAATTAGTTATAAACTGGCTTTTTTAATTAGAAATAATTATATTTAGTAATTTTATCTAAATATATATCTAGTTTATAAATAAATATATTATATCTTATATAAATATTTATTTAATATATGAAATAGAGACTGTATACTTATTAAAATAATTTATTATAATAAAAATTATATTATAATTATAGTAGTCTTTCAGAAAAGGAGTAAAAATCCATTAAAATATATTATTATTAATATATAAAAATTAGTAAAAGATAAAACAGATTTAAAAATAAATTATAATAAATATTTTTATATTTATATATTAAATAATTATTTATATAATATTAGATATTTTTATTCTAGATATTTTAATAATATTATTATTTTATAAAAGCTATTATCTTCATGTATTTTAAATATATAAATAATAATTAATAATAAATTTTATTTAATAATTATATCTGAAAATCTCTTTTATTAGGAATTATCAGTTAGTTTTAATATAATAATAATTTTTTTTTTAAAAAAAAATTTATTATTTAATTATTATATTTTCTCTTAGAAAGGCTCTAAAAACAGATAATTATAATTAATATTTAATATATAATTAATTATATAAAATTTAGCTT